>NC_059206.1:10193364-10368364 GCF_020615455.1 Coregonus clupeaformis
GAGGTCAGAGCTTTGTGATGGCCACTCCAATACCTTGACTTTGTTGTCCTTAAGCCATTTTTCCACAACTTTGGAAGTCTGCTTGGGGTCATTGTCCATTTGGAAGACCCATTTGCGACCAAGCTTTAACTTCCTGACTGATGTCTTGAGATGTTGCTTCAATATATCCACACAATTTCCTTCCTGATGATGCCATCTATTTTGTGAAGTGCACCAGTCCCTCCTGCAGCAAAGCACCCCCACAGCATGATGCTGCCACCCCCGTGCTTCACGATTGGGATGGTGTTCTTCGGCTTGCAAGCGACCCCCTTTTTCCTCCAAACATAACGATGGTCACTATGGACAAACAGTTATATTTTTGTTTAATCAGACCAGAGGACATTTCTCCAAAAAGTACAATCTTTGTCCCCATGTGCAGTTGCAAACCGTAGTCTGGCTTTTTTATGGCGGTTTTGGAGCAGTGGCTTCTTCCTTGCTGAGTGGCCTTTCAGGTTATGTCGTTATAGGACTCATTTTACTGTGGATATAGATACTTTTGTACCTGTTTCCTCCAGCATCTTCACAAGGTCCTATGCTGTTGTTCTGGGATTGATTTGCACTTTTCGCACCAAAATACGTTCATCTCTAGGAGACAGAACGCGTCTCCTCCCATGGTGTTTATAGTTGCGTACTATTGTTTGTACAGATGAACGTGGTACCTTCAGGCTTTTGGAAATTGCTCCCAAGGATGAACCAGACTTGTGGAGGTCTACAATTCTTTTTCTGAGGTCTTGACTGATTTCTTTTGATTTTCCCATGATGTCAAGCAAAGAGGCACTGAGTTTGAAGGTAGGCCTTGAAATACATCCACAGGTACACCTCCAATTTACTCAAATGATGTCAATTAGCCTATCAGAAGCTTCTAAAGTCATGACATCATTTTCTGGAATTTTCCAAGCTGTTTAAAGGCACAGTCAACTTAGTGTATGTAAACTTCTGACCCACTGGAATTGTGATACAGTGAATTATAAGTGAAATATTCTGTCTGTAAACAATTGCTGGAAAACTTACTTGTGTCATGCACAAAGTAGATGTCCTATCCGATTTGCCAAAACTATAGTTTGTTAACAAGAAATGTGTGGAGTGGTTGAAAAATGAGTTTTAATGGCTCCAACCTAAGTGTATGTAAACTTCCGTCTTCAAATGTATTGTGTATATAAAATATTACATACTACAATATTCTACTTTTACACTGGATCAGAATTACATTTTATATTTACATTTACGTTATTTAGCAGACGCTCTTATCCAGAGCGACTTCCAGTTAGTGCAGTCATCTTAAAACAGCTCAGACAACCACATCACAGGCATAGTCAGCACAAAGCAGCTGTCAGTAAAGTCAGCGTCAGTAAGAAAAGAGAAGTGCCAGTGTAACTGCAAGAATACTAAGCATATTATGGCAGGCTTATTTTAAAGGCTGGCTATTTTGCATTCTTATAGGGGTCTGTTACCACTCTGTTAATCATGTTCACACCATATAATAATGACATAAATTCACCAATAAGACATTCTGGAACAACACAATATAAGGACCGACCACAAGATGACTAACCTTTATCATCAGTTTTCAGTCATGAAGACATTTGGTGATTTCGTTTTTTTGTTCAGGTGGGAATAGTGGCCGGACCAGAGCAGACTGAATTAGGTAGATAGGATAATCAGTCTGCTACCCCTCCACTAACGTCAATGTGTTCATTTAAAAGCCTTTGGAGAAAACATGTCATCTCAGTCCCCAACCCTTCCACTGACAGAACAATTAACCAACTGGGATAAGGTGTTCATTCCTGGTCTGTGCATAATGCAGACAGAAATTATGCAAAGCACCTCCTGAGATCAAGAGTCCTCTGGCTTCAGAGGAAAGAGGGGGTCGGGGGTCGGGCAGGAAGTACCCTCCCTCTGTGTTATAGAAGAAGAAGACACAGGAAGAGTGAGTGTGTGTGTGTGTGTGTGTGTGTGTGTGTGTGTGTGTGTGTGTGTGTGTGTGTATCTGTGTGTGTGTGTGTGTGTGTGTGTGTGTGTGTGTGTGTGTGTGTGTGTGTGTGTGTGTGTGTGTGTGTGTGTGTGTGTGTGTGTGTGTGTGTGTGTGTATCTGTGTATCTGTGTGTGTGTGTGTGTGTGTGTGTGTGTGTGTGTGTGTGTGTGTGTGTGTGTGTGTGTGTGTGTGTGTGTGTGTGTGTGTGTGTGTGTGTGTGTCTGTCTCAGTCACTGTCCTTGGTTATCAATTCTAAACATCAAACTCACTGTTGTAAAAAAAATAAGATGACAATGACTTGATGTATTTGACCACATTTAACTCACACAATGGACACAGTTTGTTTCTATTAGATAACAGTCCCCGTTGGAGCAGGTCAGACCCTGATGATCCAATCACAGCAGGATACAGTTGTGTGCCCAGTCAACAGTGAGGGCTCGATTCAATCAGATCCACTTTAGACGACATTTACATAGCGGTTGTTTTGGCGGACGTTGCCATTGGCTGCACGGAGTCACATTAAGAGAAATCCCATGCAGCCTTTGTCTACAAGTTCCAACACTGGAATGTGAGACGTAACAGATTCCACAATAGAAATGTAAAGGTTCCGATTGAGGCGACATATCGTTTACCATGAATGCAGTCTCCACTAAAGCGGGAACGTCCCCTTTAAATTTCAATCACGATAAGGATAGTTTTTCTCTAAGTAATTTCTTAGTAAAAATTAATTGTTAAATTATTTGTTAAAAAAAATGAATTTTTCAATTATGTTTTTGTGCAAAAGCATTTAACAAATGGTTGGTTACTAGCTACAATCTCGATTTATACTGATTTGCATATTCCATATTAACAGTAGGCAACCTCAAAGTAGCCAATCCCACATGGTTATTGACGCTTTACCTGGAAACTGTCTCTATTAGCCTATAACAGCAGAAAAACAACAACAGGTCAATTGCAACAAAAAAATGGCATACTACGTTCATAGTCTATTTGTTTTAGCAATTATTTATTTGGAATTAAAAAGTGACTTTACAACAATACAGAGGAATCATCCTGGTGTGAAGGACATTGAACCCATATAATAAAAATAGCACACATACTTATTTAATTTCAAGCCTGAAGATTTGACATTATTTCTGCTTCTTTTTATTATGACTTCATATACCAATTCTAAGAGAATCTGGTTTCAAAATCAACATGATGTCTGTAGGCTATTTGTAAAACACATGATATAGTCTGTAATTTACTCTGTAATTGTCGTCAACGACAAGTCCAATAAATTAGTAAAATTATGATGTGTATGTGGTTTAATAAACATAACTGTTGTGGACGTTCTATGTGTTCTATGTTTTATGTTCTATGTCTACTATGTGTTCTATGTTCTATGTCTTCTGTGTTCTATGTTCTATGTCTTCTGTGTTCTATGTTCTATGTCTTCTGTGTTCTATGTTCTATGTCTTCTGTGTTCTATGTTCTATGTCTTCTGTGTTCTATGTTCTATGTCTTCTGTGTTCTATGTTCTATGTCTTCTATGTTCTATGTTCTATGTCTTCTATGTTCTATGTTCTATGTGTCACATAAAAGGCCTGAGTGGTCGTCCTGTCCTGTGCTGTCATACCCTGTTCTGTGCTGTCATACCCTGTCCTGTGCTGTCATACCCTGTTCTGTGGCTGTGCCTGGTCAGCAGGCAGCTTGGTGGTCTGTGTGATAGAGGGGGTTAAATATCAAAGGTCAGGAGTCAGGAGGAGAGTGTTTGTATTTGCCTGCTGAGACTAGGTACAACAACCCTGGGAGAAGTTAGGTACAACACTGTGTACCTACGGAGTGAGAGCCCTTTAAACACAGCTAGTTTTAAAACCTAGAGAGGAAACATGGTTGAATATAGTAGTTGAATAGATAACACAATTATAGATCTTTCTATACAAGGGAACCTAAAACTATGTACAGTGTTGGAGAGGAAACGCCACAGAATTAAATTGAACTCCAGTATTATATTGAATATTGTATCGCATTGGAACACTTTGACGGGGTGTTGAATAGGCTAGATAACACAATTATAAATATTTATATGCAAGGCAACAACAACAAACATTTGAGTGAGTGAGGATTGTCAGAATACAGTATATTTAGAAGATACATATACATACACATCAGGTGATAGCTAACATTGGTAATAGTTTACCCAAACTTCTGGACAAAGGCTTCTCCACTCAAAATTGTTTGACTCAAAATTGTGGCTTTAAACTAATGTAGATAGATACACAGTTGTCTTTAAAAGCTGTTGAATGGATAACATCTCTGTCATATAATAATAATAATAATAATTATTATTAGACAGAATGCCCTTCAAAGCATCATGCTGAAAACAACAGGTCATCGAGGATGGAGATTCTAAATATTGAGAAGAAGATTTTGTAAGCCAACGTTTTTTATAGGCTGTACTTCACTCGTGATCTGTTGGCGGTAAACCAGTGTAGCCCAGAGTCATATATTTAGACGGTAATGTTGTTAGTCAGACTTGATCATTATTTAAGTTTACTACAAAGTATAACAAACAAGTTGCTGATAATAAAAAAAAACGTATAATTTCCCTAAAGTTATTCTACTGGCGCAACTACGTATAGGCTATAGTGTTTTATTCGTTTTATATTAGTTGTCATTATAACCGTATTGCATAAGCGTCATGCTGCACACGTTTAGGACAGTCACATACCTCAGTGTGAAGGTTAAATGTATCATGTATAATATTGCATGTATAATGAGCTCCAAAACGAAGCAGTGTACATATATTGTTCTAATTGTTGCTGTCTTGCACGTGAATCAATAATTAAATCAAATGTTATGATTAAAAGACCGCACGCCTGAGGACATTAAATAATCATGGCGTTGAGAGAGCGAGGACTCCTTTCCTCTCCTATTAATAAATTACGACTCCTGTCCTACTATGTGTATCTGTGTCTATCTGTTGCATTTCAAGGGCCTTGGGCTTTTCTGTATCATATTATTCATAAGCACATACCGTGATGTATTTCAAAATCATCGTTAATATTACACAAAATGGTCAACAACAAAATACCACGATTATGGACATTTCTGAATCGTTAGAGGAGCAGTCTCTTTTCAATGTTTTCAATCTGACTGACTGTAAATGACCAATTAAAGTATTTTTTTTGCAACTAACAACTATTACGCTTCTGCCCACCATGTATATCCTATTTATTCCCTTCATTGCATTAGCAGTCACATTCAACGTTTAAATATTGGAGTAAATTAATTTGTAATGTGTGTATCGTCATGAAATACATATATATATATACAATACGTAAAGTCATTAAGACTATTTATCACAAAACAAGAGTGATAAGGTATATTTCATTAACTATACCATGTTCGAAAATAAAACTTGTCAGAAAATATCAAAGAGTTTAAGATAGTCTAAATCCCTCATAGTTAGCCCTTTAATATAAGCAACACTAGGCTATATATCTCTTCCTTTAGAATAGGGATGCAAATTGAGATGGCGCTGCGGTCAAAACTTGAGTTCTATTCATCTCTCCTAAAGACGAGTAAAACATATTCTGTTGTGGCCTTTATTTTAAACAGATTTCACGCATAAACACAACGCGAACAATGAGGCCCCACGTCAAAGTTTGGAGAGAGAAGAAGAAGAAGAAGAAGAAGAAGAAGAAGAGGAAGAAGAAGAAGAAGGAGGAGGAGGAGGGGGGAGGAAGATGCATTTCCTTTCAGTACCCAGAAAGTAGTATAGTGTCAGGAAGTTTTTGTTAATATCTAACTATCTAAAATGATAGATATGTATGCCGAGGTGTAGGCTACAATATAAAAAAAAAGATGGATGAAGGATGAGGTCCACGTGTCTCCTGTTGAAAATAGAGGTTATTTGCGTTAAAACAGTAATTATTATTAGCAGTAATTAGCAGTAAAAAAAAAGAAAATCCAAGAATTTCACAAACCAGCTGCAGGCCTATCAGATGTTAGCTATTATTAGTAGCCTATGCATACCAAAACATTACTGGCTGATTAACGCAATGTAAGTCGTAGGCCTAATAATGATAATAATAATAATGATAATAATAATAATAATAATATTAATAATAATACATGCATAATAACAAGCATCGTAATGATAATATTATTATAATGGATTACAATTATAATGGTAATAATAACACATTAAGACGTGCATCACATATTTATAATCTATTTTATGACTTCAAGTTGCATTTATCCTAAAGTAGCATTAGTGCATATTTTTTTAATGGTTTAAGCTAGGATTCATTGGACACACACTTTAAGAGCAGCCTATTTGTGATTGAATGGAAATAACTGTGTCCCACTAAAGTTCAACCAAGCCATTCTAATGATTCTCTCATTTTCTTTGGTATACAATTTACACTGACTTTAAATTGAAACAAATAGCTTTTGAAGATCGACTTGGTTCATCACACATTGCGAACACGCACATTAGGATACATCACATACTTCTGCATAGCCCATAGAGGAGCCCATAGAGGACTGAGTGCGTCTCCCCGCCAGTCAGTCAGTCAAGTGCTGGCAGCCATCGTATAGAAAGAACCCCGGCCTAACTACCGCGATCTCCCCCCTCTCTCTCTCTCGTCACTAGACTGGTGAAGCTTTCCTTTTCTCTACCCTTCGTTTAAGAGCTGCTCATTGTATGTTTAGTCCACGAATGCAATGATAACAACATCATAAGCAAGAACCCCGGGCTGGTAACAAAGGAATGTGGGACACTTACCTAACGCCTTCTGAAACGGTGAACAAGGCATCGGGTGCTGTGTCATGGACTCACAACGCGGCTAGCTATAGCAGCGTAGGAACAGATGCAATGCAAAGCGCCAACTGATTGCCAGTAACGGTATAGATTAGCATGGGCTCCGCAGCACAATGATTCTAATCAATACTAGCCTAGTGCACTTGCTGAGCAGATGGCAGGAAAGACCAGGACAGAAATGAAAGAAACAAATAAGAAACAAATGTCGCAATCAACCCAGAATTATTCAGGCTTTTATTTTATACATTATCTTTCCTTTTGGTTTAGAAACTACCATTCTCAGAGGGACTTGCGCATTATGTTTTATTATCTATAGGCCTACATGTTAAACTGATTTTAGACTTTCAGGTATAATCTGTGAGGGGGATTGGATTTGAATTCGTGGCCGACTATATTTGCACCTATCTTGTTTTCTGACAGATTTTAGTGTGTCTGTATAGGCAGCTAATATTAATATTAGTCTACTTTCTAGGCTAATCGTAATCGTTCTTCATTTAGCAGAATGTCTTTGGAAACTTGTGACTTTACAGATTGAAAAATGTAATCTTTCGGTTCTTAAATTGATATAGACCCAGGCTACAAATTAGAATAAAAAATATATAAGCCTAGTTTTCACAGAGAACGTCAATTAGTTCAGTATTGTGATTTGTATATTAGCTAAATTACTGTACAGAGTAGTCAGCACACAAACCATTTTTTTCTCTCTCCATACATTGGGGGAAATTTAGGCTAATCGGTCATATAAAGTAGACCTAAGGACCAGATATAGAATAGCTTAGAAACCACGTTGATTCGGCCCCATTTTACAAAAGCCTACATTGATTTGTTGACTACTGTAAACAATTTCCAGCAGGAAGTATTTCGACGCATAGGTTGGAGTCCCAACATGGATATATATACAAAAAAATCCTCTCAAAAGATGTGAAAGCAAAGCGAGCCTAAACGTTTGTTGATCATTCAATCATAATATCCGCGGAAGGTAATTGTGTCGGTGGAGTGCACCACGCGCTGTCCAAACGACCAACAAAGGGGGAAAGGCCCCACAGGTACAATACTGTTGTTCCCCCAATTTGCGGTCTCGTCTGCTGCTAGCTGAAAGTTTGGAAGAGGCCCGTGCTCGAAGAGACCCCCTGCTCCTCCTTTGACAGCGGATCAAAAGACAAATAGGTCACGCTTTTCAGACTTCTGTCCTTATTCCTTAATTACAGTGTCTTCAAACAAAGCAACATCTGCGCAACTTCCAAACAAAATAGCAGCCTCCCGACCCAAAAGCAACTGCGGCTTCCGAGAAATCTGTTACTTTTAAATCTGTTCTGTTCAAACCAAATGGGACCAGTGCTGTTTCTTTGTGCCATCTCTCCGTGCTCTCAAAATACGTTTCTGTGTCACCCAATTATAATGGTGAATTTAGACATCACACTGAGAGTACAACTGCCTGCCTGCCTTGAAAGACCAAAGAGACAAAGATGTGGAGAATATATAAGGGTAAACATGAACAGGCCTGGGTATGGTGGAGAAGAGAGAATGTATAAGGGTGATTGGGTAAACTTCAACAGGCCTGGGTATGGTGGAGAAGAGAGAATGTATAAGGGTGATTGGGTAAACTTGAACAGGCCTGGGTATGGTGGAGAAGAGTGAATGTATAAGGGTGATAGGGTGTGTGTGTTTCAAGTTTTGTTAGTGTGTGCCTGTGTGAGAGTGGAGAAAAGAGAGAGTGAGAGAGAGAGAGAGAGAGAGAGACAGAGAGAGAGAGAAAGAGAGAGAGAGAGAGAGAGAGAGAGAGAGAGAGAGAGAGAGAGAGAGAGAGAGAGAGAGAGAGAGAGAGAGAGAGAGAGAGAGAGAGAGAGAGAGAGAGAGAGAGAATTTGGTCTAGTTTTCAGCGACTGACCTTGGAAATGTAATGAAAAGTGAACAGAAGGCTATCTGCACTTTGTTTTAGCATGTTACTCTTGTTAAGTCATAACATCACCATTACAGTTACAGCTCATAGGTCTATGTTGTATTGCTCTATATCTCTATATTTTGTCAAATTACCAAAGCAGTAGGAATGTAGACATTATGACTATAGCTCTTTGTTGACATAACCTAACTAAAGCCCACTGTAATAATAATAATAATAATAATATGCCATTTAGCAGACGCTTTTATCCAAAGCGACTTACAGTCATGCATGCATTCATTTTTTGTGTATGGGTGGTCCCGGGGATCGAACCCACTACCTTGGCGTTACAGGCGCCGTGCTCTACCAGCTGAGCTACAGAGGACCACAACTGTAGGCTAGAACTGGTTTATTATTACAACATTAACCATAACATGAATAATGAAAGTGCAATTTATTAATCTAATGATGCACCCACTGGTCATCCTAAGTAGCCAATTCTAAATTATGTTTGTTATTGTAAGCCTATACGCAAAATCTATTCAAATATATCTATTCATGGACCAATGTTGACCATATGCCTATTTAGCCAATGTTATCAATAAAGTAAAACTGAGAGGAGTTACAGAGAGGAAGGGGTTACAGAGAGGAGTTACATGGGAGGAGGAGTTGCAGAGAGGAATTACAGAGAGGAATTACATGGGAGGAGTTACAGAGAGGGGTTACAGAGAGGAGTTACAGAGAGGAAGGGGTTACAGAGAGGATTTAAATGGGAGGAGTTACAGAGAGGAGTTACAGAGAGGAGTTACAGAGAGGAGGAGTTACAGAGAGGAGTTACAGAGAGGGGTTACAGAGAGGAGTTACAGAGAGGAGTTACAGAGAGGGGTTACAGAGAGGAGTTACAGAGAGGAAGGGGTTACAGAGAGGATTTAAATGGGAGGAGTTACAGAGAGGAGTTACAGAGAGGAGTTACAGAGAGGAGGAGTTACAGAGAGGAGTTACAGAGAGGAGTTACAGAGAGGAGTTACAGAGAGGGGTTACAGAGAGGAGTTACAGAGAGGAGTTACAGAGAGGAGGAGTTACAGAGAGGAGTTACAGAGAGGAGTTACAGAGAGGAGTTACAGAGAGGAGTTACAGAGAGGAGTTACAGAGAGGAGTTACAGAGAGGAGTTACAGAGAGGAGTTACAGAGAGGAGTTACAGAGAGGAGTTACAGAGAGGGGTTACAGAGAGGAGTTACAGAGAGGAGTTACATGGGAGGAGGAGTTACAGAGAGGAGTTACAGAGAGGAGTTACATGGGAGGAGGAGTTACAGAGAGGAATTACAGAGAGGAGTTACAGAGAGGGGTTACAGAGAGGGTTTGAGAAGACATTTATACTTTCTGACATTACACTCCAGATGCAAGAGATGCGTATAAATCTCTACCAACCCTTATATCTGACTGGCACTCTACCCAGTAAACATGGATATTGGAGAGGCAGCCAATGAAAAGCCTTTGTTTAAACCAAAGAGCGACTGTGGGTGGTCAAATCAGCCTTCCTTAACAAAGAATCCCCTCCCCGCCAGCGGGTTAGGCTGTCCGTTCAGCAAGCCCATCCTGGACAGTTCCAGCTCCCTAAACAGAATACGTAGGAGGAGGAGAGGGCTCGGACATGGATATAGGAAGACTCAGCACTGGCCCGTCTGATAGAGATCGGTAATTTTTTATTTATAAAAAAAAACAAAAACCGAGAGGCCTTAGAGAAAAGAAACCGAAGGAATTGGCAAACCCATCCCGGCACAAAATATTAAATAGATCAATGGACTGAATGAGGGCTGAATGAAGACTGCCTATAACGCCTATCGATGCCTGGCCAAGGATCTGGATGCTTACGGCATGAACCCAGAGATGACAATGGACAGCATTGGCAATCTGCATGGCGGACTGAGCCATGACCAGGACTTGATGAACAGCCACAGCCCCCATCACACCCGGAACGCGGGGGCTTCTTTGCGGTTACATCAGGATCTGGCTGCGGCATCGTCGCGGTCCGTCATGGTGTCCAGCATGGCAACGATTCTGGACGGATCCGGAGAGTACCGACCAGAATTGTCTCTCCCGCTCCATCACGCTATGAGCATGCCGTGTGATACGTCCCCACCGGGGATGGGCATGAACGGCACATACACCACGTTAACTCCACTTCAACCCTTACCCCCCATTTCAACCGTTTCGGACAAATTCCACCATCCGCATCACCATCACCACCACCACCAGCGTCTCTCTGGGAATGTAAGCGGGAGTTTCACGCTGATGAGGGACGAGAGGTGTTTACCAGCAATGAACAACCTCTACAGTCCCTATCATAAGGACATGACCGGGATGGGTCAGAGCTTATCCCCCCTGGCCAGCAGCCCTCTTGGCAATGGCTTGGGCTCCATTCATAATACCCAGCAAAGCCTCCACAACTATGGCACACATGGGCACGACAAGATGCTAAGCTCCAACTTCGATGCCCACACTGCCATGCTGGCCAGGGGGGATCAGCACCTCTCACGAGGCCTCGGTGGCCCCACGGCAGGTATGATGCCGCACTTGAACGGGATGCACCACAGCGGGCACCCGGGCCACCCTCAATCCCACGGGCCTGTGTTGGCTTCCAACCGGGACAGACCGCCCTCCTCCTCGGGACAACAAGGTAACAACTCGGGGCAGCTTGAAGAGATCAACACCAAAGAAGTGGCACAAAGGATCACAGCCGAACTGAAGCGGTATAGCATCCCCCAGGCTATATTCGCTCAGAGAGTGCTGTGTCGCTCGCAAGGCACCCTTTCAGACCTCTTAAGGAACCCCAAACCTTGGAGTAAACTTAAATCTGGAAGGGAGACCTTTCGAAGGATGTGGAAGTGGCTACAGGAACCCGAGTTTCAGAGGATGTCGGCCCTACGGCTTGCAGGTAAGACAAGGTATCCTCAATAAAAACAGATCCGTCTCTGCTGCTGGTTGCTGCCTGTCCGCCTGCCTTCCTCTGCTCGTAGTCAGGCAATAGCCTTGCACTAAAACACAGTTCAGTATCTATCTATCTATCTATCTATCTATCTATCTATCTATCTATCTATCTATCTATCTATCTATCTATCTATCTATCTATCTATCTATCTATCTATCTATCTATCTATCTATCTATCTATCTATCTATCTATCTATCTATCTCTCTCTCTCTCTATCAATCTATACCTCTCTCTCTCTCTATATATATATATATATCTATACCTCTCACTGCTCCGAAGCCTAGATGAATGAATTTCGTCTAAATTACAGTAGTATTGTTATTATTGATCCATAATAACAATCGATATCAATGACAAGGTCCATTTTTTTATCTCCAATATTATTTCTCTATTTATAATAAGCTATTTATGGTGTTAATATTCTGTGTTTAGTGTAGCCTAAACCTTTTGGGGGAATTCTCTTTTAGTGACGAGCAAGTTCTTCTGATGAAATATCACGTGTGGTAATATTTTCATTTTGATATTATTTTCTTATAAAAATAGATAGATACAACCGCTTTTCAACATGTGCAGCGCTGAAAACAGCACCAGTCCCTTAATTTGAAACACCCCTCAAAATCGTAATAATTATAAACAATTTTGACGTTTGATTTTATGGGGGAGGCATATTAATTCTTTATAAATGTTATTGTATTTTTGTAAAAATGGAATAGACATATTTACACTTGTAGTCAGCAGCTTAAGGAATACTGTGTAAATGCATTGCTTGTACTTTTTCTGTGGGTGTTCTGTCAAGGAGAGGGAGAGAAACGAGAGAAAAATACATGGATACAGTTTCAGACAGAGAATGCGAAAGTGCTGTTGAGTGTGATGAGCTTTTTCCAATCAAAAGCCAGAGACGCGTTGAAAACGGGGCAAATACATGTATGGTTGGCGTCTAGTAAGGCTGGTGCCCCCTCTAGCGAGAACGCGTAGAACGACTAGACCGGCTTTCTTTTGTTCCGGCAATGCGAAAAAAAAATTACCCTCTCTTCCTCCGTTGGTTCCCTTTCATAATTTATTGTGGATTGTATTTACTAAGGTTTCTCGTTTTTCTTTTAGTTCACTGTTCTCAAGGTCCTCAAATTATATTGTTTAAATATGTAGTAGACTATATTGAAGCAAAAAAAAACATGGACTATTATTTCAGGAAAGGCTATTTATTCTTCACTGATTAATAACTCGATATAGCAAAGTCATCCTAAATGTTAACTATTACAGGCGTATAGGCTAAACATTTGTGTTCACAAGTATAGTGTGGAAAGTTGACTGTTTTGTCTAAATCTAAGGGGATTTTGCCTGATTGAAATGAGACTTAGAGAGGAAGATAGACCAGAGGCGAATAGTGGATCCATTTTTCTAATTATGCGCATTTTCTAAAAGGGCATTATCAACAATGCAGCCTGCTATACTGTAAGACCAAAACAACTACAACGTCAGAGATCATTTATATATAAATTCTTAATGTATTGATCAGAATAAGGGATTTATGACGAGACCATAATGCAATAACTAATACATTTTAGTCAGTTAGCAGACGCTCTTATCCAGAGCGACTCTGAGTAGTGAGTACTTACATCTTAATTTGTACTGGTCCCCCGTGGGAATCGAACCCACAACCCTGGCGTTGAAAGTGCCATGCTCTACCAAGTGAGCTACACCGGACAACACGTTGTTTAGCAGGAAAGATATTGGGTTGCTCCCCATATCCTATCTGTAATATATCTCCCTTCTATGAACAGTAAAATGCCAGGACCTAATGCACCAGGGCTTTGAATCAGGGCTTTTTAATATTCGTATTAGTTATGGAACGATTGTAAAATAATTGCCACCCATTAAATTATCACCAAATATAGCTTATCATTGCTAGCCTATATGATAGGGGAAAGGCCTTCCCTTCTTCCTATAGCTTACAGATGGCGGTTACTCTGCGGCCATGCAGCTCAGGGCTTTGGGGGAAGGTATTATGTGATCCGCTCGGCTCGCGAGGCAGCAGCCAGGGAATTGAAAAGACGAACAGAAGCTGCAGCGCGCGGGTCTCAATGAATTATTGATAGAAATCTCGGCGTGACCAACAGCTCGAGCACAAAACGGCACCTTGTCTCGGGTTAACCAGCTAGGCTAAATGTGGAGCAGGGCGCGAGGCTTTTGTTCGTTGTTCGTTGTGCTGCAGGTGTAATGAAATAAATAAATATCACGGGATTGAAAATGCTAAATCATAGAATTATGTGAAATACGTGGTTGTAATGCAATTGGAAATGCGTAATGTTTTTACTGTCCAATTAATCACCTTATATAAAATAAATGTATATCGTTTGCTTACAGGCGTATCAATAGGCATTTAGGCAATAACAACCATTGCAGTAGCTGTTGGTCGTATACTAATTATTTGATACAACAGTTTCTACGAAGGGAATGGAAAAGCTTCAGGTGTCTTTCGCTGCAGGGTTTCAGCACAGGGAAAATGGCCTCGTTGCGGCTTTATTAGTTTGGTCAAATCAAACGTGACACTTGACTCAAGCTTATTCCACGGGCACTCACGTTGCTGCATGTAATCAGGCTGTCCTGGTCCTGCCTGACATCTCGAGGTGCCTGCCACGGACCCGACAACATTCCCTGTTACAGCTAGCCTAGCCGACATCATTGATATACAACTCGCAGTCCAGCTGAACTAACGCGACCAAATAAATAATCACAAGCGACAGGCTTCATGATAGAATTATGGACGGTTGAGATCGACCAGGTGGATCTTAAACCCTAAGAATTAAGGAATGAGTGGATATATATATATATATATATATATATATATATATATATATATATATATGCACAATAAACAAATTAAAAGGCCTATAAAGAAATAAGAAACCAACATTTCATAATAATGCACCTTAACTATAGACTATCAAACATTTTATTTTGTATATTTATATATACTATAGGTTAAGGCTTTTATTTAGGTGTTTAAATAAAATGTCGAAATTGTGGAGATTTAGCGAAAAATAGCTATGTTACAACACTAGAACAATTTCTACATACAGAAACATTATCAGTAGGCTAATATCTTTCCATATGTTGTGAAATAAAAGGCAGTAGTAGGCTACGTTTCATAATGTTTCACAATATTCCTCTGGCGTCACTGTGAAATGTATGCACTCACTAACTGTAAGTCGCTCTGGATAAGAGCGTCTGCTAAATGACTACAATGTAAAAATGTAAATGTAAATTAGACACTAACTAAAATAGTTTTTCAAAATCACACGCAGCATTAAATTACATAGTTACATCTTTACTTAAAGGAAAATTATGTTAATTGTATATACTTGGGCACAGAAAACAAAGGGAAACATGACTAACGAACGTAAACACAAGACCAAGCTCAGACATAAGACAAGACACATTTTGTTTATTGTCGCTCCAGTCTTTCAGTCGCTCCTGTCTTTCAGTTAGTCATGCGGCTATGTCACTTTTTCAAACAAATCTGTTAGGCAGTGGATCAATGGCGATAATCCCCACAAGATTAAAAGGGCATTAATGCTGACAACAATAACATAAACGTGTGGACCCAGATCGCATTGATCTATAGAACCTGATCCGGAGCCGTTCCAGTAATGCTGAAGAAGCAGGCGGAGTGATACCTTCTTCCCATCAGCGGAGCTATCTCTGCAAGCCGTCTCCTCTCATAACACCCGCTTCAACCTATTCTCAGACCAAAGACTGCCCTGTCTGTTGGCTTGACAGTGCACTTTGAGAAAGACTGAACATAAACGTGTGTGAGAGTATTATTGCAGCATAAAATCAACTGTTTTAAAAATGTGATATTCCTGGTATTTGATGCATAAATTGAGTGTGGCAGTGGGCGGGTTTCCAGCTCGTACCTGTCGGTTAGGCTTGATGTTTGAATATTTGCATATATTCCTAGGTGCTCTCATCCAGAAATGGTGACATTATCGATAAATTAATAGTCAACAAGATCTCCTGCCTTATTGATTTTTTATATATTTTAAAATCCACCTTGAAGAGTGAAGTACAGTATTTATGTGTGGTTTCTATCTCATGTACACTGAAGGGGAATCCTAATGATGGCATTTCAAATGCAGTGTAATAATAAATTAGTGTGTATTTATCCTAATGTTGTAGTCGGCTAAAGCACACAGCGGGCTAGAGAACAGATCACCACACCAAGCCTTTTCCCTGTGTGTCTCCTCCCTTACAGGTGCCAGTAGAGAGCACTCCGTGATTGGGTCAAATGGGATGCATTGTCAGACTCTGACAACATTGTGCACAGGGACCCAAAACTATGGTATGTCAAAAAAACAAAACAAAAACAAACAAAATAACATGTATTAATGCTCAACAGATACAAATATACCTAGTGTGATGTGTAGTTAGTAGATGTGTATTTAGAAGGAAATCTCACTTTAATTGATTGAATAGGATTATTGGATTAATATTAAACTGGATATATCCAGTATTGGAATAAATGTTATATTGGATTGGAAAGATCCAATTGTGGATAATAGTCTTTAATCTGTGGATGAAGGCCATTTTAAGGTGAAGCAGGCCTACTTATGTGAATAATTAGTTACATTGTGATGAAAACACCATTAACCCAGACATTAACCAGTTGAAAATGATGAGGGGTTGTTTAGAAAAGGAAATAAATTATTTAGTTTTTTGTCAGGAGGTATTGTGTGCATGGGTTATTTGACAGTGCTACATTATCCAGCGAGTTGATGAGTTCACGTTGCTTTGAGATTAGAGATTAGCCAATGTTGTAAACTACAGTATAAGAAGCTGTTTTTACTGAGCACCATGTGTCCCACTATCACAGATCTGTTTTACTGAGCAACATGTGTCCCACTATCACAGATCTGTTTTACTGAGCAACATGTGTCTGTCTATCACAGATCTGTTTTACTGAGCAACATGTGTCCCACTATCACAGATCTGTTTTACTGAGCACCATGTGTCCCACTATCACAGATCTGTTTTACTGAGCAACATGTGTCCCACTATCACAGATCTGTTTTACTGAGCACCATGTGTCCCACTATCACAGATCTGTTTTACTGAGCACCATGTGTCCCACTATCACAGATCTGTTTTACTGAGCACCATGTGTCCCACTATCACAGATCTGTTTTACTGAGCACCATGTGTCCCACTATCACAGATCTGTTTTACTGAGCACCATGTGTCCCACTATCACAGATCTGTTTTACTGAGCACCATGTGTCTGTCTATCACAGATCTGTTTTACTGAGCACCATGTGTCCCACTATCACATATCTGTTTTACTGAGCACCATGTGTCCCATTATCACAGATCTGTTTTACTGAGCACCATGTGTCCCACTATCACAGATCTGTTTTACTGAGCAACATGTGTCCCACTATCACAGATCTGTTTTTACTGAGCAACATGTGTCCCACTATCACAGATCTGTTTTACTGAGCACCATGTGTCCCACTATCACAGATCTGTTTTACTGAGCACCATGTGTCCCACTATCACAGATCTGTTTTACTGAGCACCATGTGTCCCACTATCACAGATCTGTTTTACTGAGCAACATGTGTCCCACTATCACAGATCTGTTTTACTGAGCAACATGTGTCCCACTATCACAGATCTGTTTTACTGAGCACCATGTGTCCCACTATCACAGATCTGTTTTACTGAGCAACATGTGTCCCACTATCACAGATCTGTTTTACTGAGCACCATGTGTCCCACTATCACAGATCTGTTTTACTGAGCACCATGTGTCCCACTATCACAGATCTGTTTTACTGAGCACCATGTGTCCCACTATCACAGATCTGTTTTACTGAGCACCATGTGTCCCACTATCACAGATCTGTTTTACTGAGCAACATGTGTCCCACTATCACAGATCTGTTTTACTGAGCACCATGTGTCCCACTATCACAGATCTGTTTTACTGAGCACCATGTGTCCCACTATCACAGATCTGTTTTACTGAGCACCATGTGTCCCACTATCACAGATCTGTTTTACTGAGCACCATGTGTCCCACTATCACAGATCTGTTTTACTGAGCAACATGTGTCCCACTATCACAGTGTGTTTTCCAACCCCAGTCTAGATAACAGGAAGCTGCTGAGTAGCAGTGTTCCTCCTTTCCAGTTAAACCATTAGCTATTAGATAATCTGTTAGCCTGGTCTGACTGGCCAAACAGTCCAACAGTGACTCTCTGTTGGTCTCTGTATCACCTTGTCATCTTTGATGCTGTCAACACACAGCTTGCGTAAAGGGCAAAGTTTTATTTCCCCCCCGCTCTCTTCTAAAACAAAAGTACACTGACTCACTCACTGCCGGTCACATGCAACCCCCTGTCTGTCAATAGATAACAGCACTGAACCAAAACCATGCTTTAATATGTGAATTATGTAGTAATCAAACAAATTCTATTTTTTCAGAATCTTACTGGTTTTATAATTTTTGTTAGGATATATTTGTCTGTCATATTCGACTTAATGTATCTGCAGTATCAGTTTACTTTATTTCTGTATTATAAGTAGTATTTTAAGGAGTATTATAATAAAACATTAATAAAATAATAATAATAATAATAATAATTAGTATTATAATGAGTATTATTATTAGTATTATAAGGAGTATTATAAGAAGCACTATAAGGAGTATTATAATTAGTATTATAATTAGTATTATAATTAGTATTATAATTAGTATTATAATTAGTATTATAATTAGTATTATATATAATTAGTATTATAATTAGTATTATAAGGAGTACTATACATATTACTATAAGGAGTAGTATAATGAGTATTATAATTAGTATCACAAGGAGTATTGTCATGAGTATCATAATGAGTATTATAAGGAGCAATATAATTAGTATTATAAGCAGTATTATACGAAGTACTATAAGGAGTAGTTTTATGAGTATTATCATTCATATTATAAGGAATATTGTCATGAGTATTATAAGGAGTAATATAATGAGTATTATAAGGAGTATTGTCATGAGTATTATAAGGAGTAATATAATGAGTATTATAAGGAGTATTATACAGAGTAATATAAGGAGTAGTATAATGAGTATGTGGTCCTCTGTAGCTCAACTGGTAGAGCACGGCGCTTGTAACGCCAAGGTAGTGGGTTCGATCCCCGGGACCACCCATACGTAAAAATGTATGCACGCATGACTGTAAGTCGCTTTGGATAAAAGCGTCTGCTAAATGGCATATTATTAGTATTATAAGGAATATTATAATGAGTATTATAATTAGTACTATAAGGAGTATTATAATTAGTGTTATAAGGGTTATTATAAGCAGTATTATATAATTCGTATTATAAGGAGTATTATAATTAGTACTATAAGGAGTATTATAAGGAGTATTATAATTAGTACTATAAGGAGTATTATAATGAGTACTATAAGGAATATTATAAGGTGTACTACAATGAGTATTATAAGGAGTATTATAATTAGCACTATAAGGAGTATTATAAGGAGTATTATAAGGATTATTATAAGGAGTATTATCATTAGTATTCTACTGGGTATTATAATTAGTATTATAATGAGTATTATAATTAGTACTATCATTAGTATTATAAGGAGTATTATAATTAGTACTATAAGGAGTATTATAAGGAGTACTATAAGGAGTACTATAAGGAGTACTATAAGGAGTACTATAAGGAGTACTATACAGAGTATTATAAGGAGTATTATAATTAGTACTATAAGGAGTATTATAATGAGTACTATAAGGAATATTATAAGGTGTACTACAATGAGTATTATAAGGAGTATTATAATTAGCAATATAAGGCGTATTATAAGGAGTATTATAAGGATTATTATAAGGAGTATTATCATTAGTATTCTACTGGGTATTATAATGAGTATTATAATGAGTATTATAATGAGTATTATAATTAGTACTATCATTAGTATTATACGGAGTATTATAATTAGTACTATAATGAGTATTATAAGGAGTATTATAAGGAGTAATATAAGGAGTATTATAAGGAGTTGTCATAGTAAAGCACAAACCACTATTGCAACTTTTGGGTTCTGAGTTTATCCTGATGTGTGTGTGTGCGTGCGTGCGTGTACGCGTGCGCGTGTGTGTGTGTGTGTGTGTGCGTGCGCGCGTGCGTGTGCGCGTGTGTGTGTGTGCGTGCGTGCGTGCGTGCGTGTGTGTGTGTGTGTGCGTGTGTGTGTGTGTGTGTGTGTGTGTGTGTGTGTGTGTGTGTGCGTGCGTGCGTGTGTGTGTGTGTGCGTGTGTGTGCAAAACCCTGATGGTAGATAAGTGGTTATAGGAACAGGATTTTATTCCCCCAATTCCCTCTGAGACTATTACCTTATCAGTACAGTGACATCACTAGAAGTCGATGAGAGGGAGCTGTGATTGGTTGTTTCACAGGGCTAATAAATAAGTCTGGTTACAAACCTTTGGACTACTGGCTGATGATGTCATCATCACTGTGTGGACACTGAGATTCCTAGATAGGCTGCCAGGCTCCCACCATTATCCTGTTGATTAGAGAGAGAGAGGAGACACAGTGTGTGTATGCGTGTGTTTGTGTGTGTGTGTGTGTGTGTGCGTGCGAATGCAGTGAAATGATGTCAGTTAGACTCTCAATGCAGATGTGGAGTATAAACTGAGTATGAAGTGTTTGCCTGTATTTTGTTAGCAGGAAGTGTCTGCTGTTAGCAGGAAGTGTTGGCCAGTCAATCTCATTTAAGAGCTAAGAGCAGCAGCACATTAAGGACATCCGCTAGCTAGCTAGGCTGGAGAGCTAAGAGCAACAACACATTAAGGACATCCGCTAGCTAGCTAGGCTGGAGAGCTAAGAGCAACAACACATTAAGGACATCCGCTAGCTAGCTAGGCTGGAGAGCTAAGAGCAACAACACATTAAGGACATCCGCTAGCTAGCTAGGCTGGAGAGCTAAGAGCAACAACACATTAAGGACATCTGCTAGCTAGCTAGGCTGGAGAGCTAAGAGCAACAACACATTAAGGACATCCGCTAGCTAGCTAGGCTGGAGAGCTAAGAGCAACAACACATTAAGGACATCCGCTAGCTAGCTAGGCTGGAGAGCTAAGAGCAACAACATTATTTTACATTTTTACATTATTTATCAGACGCTCTTATCCAGAGCGACTTACAGTTAGTGAGTGCATACATTATTTTTTAATTTTCATACTGGCCCCCTGTGGGAATCAAACCCACAACCCTGGCGTTGCAAACGCCATGCTCTACCAACTGAGCTACATCCCTGCCGGGCATTCCCTCCCTTACCCTGGGCCAATTGTGCGCCACCCCATGGGTCTCCCGGTCGCGGCCGGCTACGACAGAGCCTGGATTCGAACCAGGATCTCTAGTGGCACAGCTAGCACTGCGATGCAGTGCCTTAGACCACTGCGCCACTCATTATGCAATGTTTACCCACTAACTGTAAATTACTCAAATGTAAAATGTAAATGTATATACAGTTGAAGTTGGAAGTTTACATACACTTAGGTTGGAGTCATTAAAACTCGTTTTTCAACCACTCCACACATTTCTTGTTAACAAACTATAGTGTTGGCAAGTCGGTTAGGACATCTACTTTGTGCATGACACAAGTAATTTTTCCAACAATTGTTTACAGACAGAATTCCAGTGGGTCAGAAGTTTACATACACTTAGTTGACTGTGCCTTTAAACAGCTTGGAAAATTCCAGAAAATTATGACATGACTTTAGAAGCTTCTGATAGGCTAATTGACATCATTTGAGTCAATTGGAGGTGTACCTGTGGATGTATTTCAAGGCCTACCTTCAAACTCAGTTTTGCTTGACATCAAGGAAAATCTAATGAAATCAGTCAAGACCTCAGAAAAAAAAGTGTAGACCTCCACAAGTCTGGTTCATCCTTGGGAGCAATTTCCAAACGCCTGAAGGTACCACGTTCATCTGTACAAACAATAGTACGCAACTATAAACACCATGGGACCACGTAGCCGTCATACCGCTCAGGAAGGAGACGCATTCTGTCTCCTAGAGATTAACGTACTTTGGTGCGAAAAGTGCAAATCAATCCCAGAACAACAGCAAAGGACCTTGTGAAGATGCTGGAGGAAACGGGTACAAAAGTATCTATATCCACAGTAAAACTAGTCCTATATCGATATAACCTGAAAGGCCGCTCAGCAAGGAAGAAGTCACTGCTCCAAAACCGCTATAAAAAAGCCAGACTACGGTTTGCAACTGCACATGGGGACAAAGATCGTACTTTTTGGAGAAATGTCCTCTGGTCTGATGAAACAAAAATAGAACTGTTTGGCCATAATGACCATCGTTATGTTTGGAGGAAAAAGGGGGAAACTTGCAAGCCGAAGAACACCATCCCAACCGTGAAGCACGGGGGTGGCAGCATCATGCTGTGGGGGTGCTTTGCTGCAGGAGGGACTGGTGCACTTCACAAAATAGATGGCATCATGAGGAAGGAACATTTTGTGGATATATTGAAGCAACATCTCAAGACATCAGTCAGGAAGTTAAAGCAAATGGGTCTTCCAAATGGACAATGACCCCAAGCATACTTCCAAAGTTGTGGCAAAATGGCTTAAGGACAACGAAGTCAAGGTATTGGAGTGGCCATCACAAAGCCCTAACCTCAATCCTATAGAACATTTGTGGGCAGAACTGAAAAGGCGTGTGCGAGCAAGGAGGCCTACAAACCTGACTCAGTTACATCAGCTCTGTCTGGAAGAATGGGCCAAAATTCACCCAACTTATTGTGGGAAGCTTGTGGAAGGCTACCCGAAACATTTGACACAAGTTAAACAATTTAAAGGCAATGCTACCAAATACTAATTGAGTGTATGTAAACTTCTGACCCACTGGGAATGTGATGAAAGAAATAAAAGCTTAAATAAATAATTCTCTCTACTATTATTCTGACATTTCACATTCTTAAAATAAAGTGGTGATCCTAACTGACCTAAGAGACGGAATTTTTACTAGGATTAAATGTCAGGAATTGTAAAAAAAAAAAAAAAAAAACGCGGTTTAAATGTATCTGGCTAAGGTGTATGTAAACTTCCGACTTCAACTGTATGGCATTCAGTACGGAGTGCAGCAATGTATAACTATTTCTCTGAAAGAATGTGTAGAACTACAGTTATTATTTCACCCAAATATATATTTCTGGAATTTACAGTACAGTAAACAGCCTTTAAGTGATATACAGTATACAGATGTTTTGAAATCAGAGGCAGGGCAAGCCAGTGGTTTTTAGACGCATATTTTATTCCTCCTCTGGAATTTACAGAAACTACCTTGAAGGGATATCAGAGAGAAAAGGAGAGAGCCAGCCAGAGGTTTTTAGATTGGCTATGTATTGTATTCTTAAAGCTTTCCTGATGCTTGTATAAAAGCTGATAAACGTGACCTGCTGTGTTGTGGAACTACGTCTGGCCGGTATGCACACGGAGATTGGTTTGTGTCTCTCTCTGTGTGTCTGTGAACAAGAGAGCACACATCATTACTGCTTATGTTCTGTGGTAGAATATTGATCTGTCCTCCTGGACACCCTCCATCCTCCATGTCACTAGTCTAGCTAGCCTCCTCTCCTTATGAACTTATAGACTTGCATCCAAAATGGCACCCTATTCCCTATTTAGTGCACTTCTTTTGACCAGGGAATAGGGCCCTTAGGGGCTTTTGGTCAAAGATTAGTGCACTATATAGACCTAGATAAAAAGGGTGTCATTAGGGACGCCGGCGTACAGTTGATCTCAGACCTATTAGCTGACTTTACCTGGCTGGATCTTTAATTGGAATGTAGTGTGAAGTAGCTCTGACACACTGTATCGACAGAATGTTCTCATCGTTCCATTTATCTCACTTTATATGGATTTAATGGTCGATGGATCTAAGCGTGACGTTAATTTGGGAGTAATTCTGAAAAATACAGGGACATCTTGATGGTCTGAGAACAATAGAGGGATTCTCTCTTGTAGCTTGGTAGTAAGACAGACCTGATGATGGGATATCATATAATCACTTTGCTGACCAGGGCACTGTTAATGCCGGGGAAAAATGTAACACATTTTTTTCTTCTTCTGGTGAGCAAAACAGACAGCCCTTTCTGTTCTCCTTTATACATGCCCACTCTCACTTGAATCACAATAATATGTGGTTTACACTACAGAATGTAATGTGTGGCTCTAAAACATGTGGTTTACACTTCAGTATGTAATGTTAGGTTTTAATACAAGTGGTTTACACTTCAGTATGTAATGTCAGGATCTAAAACATGTGGTTTACACTTCAGTATGTAATGTCAGGATCTAAAACATGTGATTTACACTACAGTATGTAATGTCAGGATCTAAAACATGTGATTTACACTACGTTCCTGTATGTAAATTAAGGTTTTAATACATGTGGTTTACACTACAGTATGTAATGTCACGCTCTAAAACATGTTGATTAGAATCGTCACGCAGAGCCAACAGGTGACAGAGAACTAGACAACGCTCATCTGCTGACGTACATGTTAACATGCCGTATGTCTAAACATGGACATGAATTCATATGTACAGTGGGGAAAAAAAGTATTTAGTCAGCCACCAATTGTGCAAGTTCTCCCACTTAAAAATATGAGAGAGGCCTGTAATTTTCATCATAGGTACACGTCAATTATGACAGACAAAATGAGAAAAACAATTCCAGAAAATCACATTGTAGGATTTTTTATGAATTTATTTGCAAATTATGGTGGAAAATAAGTATTTGGTCAATAACAAAAGTTTCTCAATACTTTGTTATATACCCTTTGTTGGCAATGACACAGGTCAAACGTTTTCTGTAAGTCTTCACAAGGTTTTCACACACTGTTGCTGGTATTTTGGCCCATTCCTCCATGCAGATCTCCTCTAGAGCAGTGATGTTTTGGGGCTGTCGCTGGGCAACACGGACTTTCAACTCCCTCCAAAGATTTTCTATGGGGTTGAGATCTGGAGACTGGCTAGGCCACTCCAGGACCTTGAAATGCTTCTTACGAAGCCACTCCTTCGTTGCCCGGGCGGTGTGTTTGGGATCATTGTCATGCTGAAAGACCCAGCCACGTTTCATCTTCAATGCCCTTGCTGATGGAAAGAGGTTTTCACTCAAAATCTCACGATACATGGCCCCATTCATTCTTTCCTTTACACGGATCAGTCGTCCTGGTCCCTTTGCAGAAAAACAGCCCCAAAGCATGATGTTTCCACCCCATGCTTCACAGTAGGTATGGTGTTCTTTGGATGCAACTCAGCATTCTTTTGTCCTCCAAACATGACGAGTTGAGTTTTTACCAAAAAAGTTCTATTTTGGTTTCATCTGACCATATGACATTCTCCCAATCCTCTTCTGGATCATCCAAATGCACTCTAGCAAACTTCAGACGGGCCTGGACATGTACTGGCTTAAGAAGGGGGACACGTCTTGCTCTGCAGGATTTGAGTCCCTGGCGGCGTAGTGTGTTACTGATGGTAGGCTTTGTTACTTTGGTCCCAGCTCTCTGCAGGTCATTCACTAGGTCCCCCGTGTGGTTCTGGGATTTTTGCTCACCGTTCTTGTGATCATTTTGACCCCACGGGTGAGATCTTGCGTGGAGCCCCAGATCGAGGGGAGATTATCAGTGGTCTTGTATGTCTTCCATTTCCTAATAATTGCTCCCACAGTTGATTTCTTCAAACCAAGCTGCTTACCAATTGCAGATTCAGTCTTCCCAGCCTGGTGCAGGTCTACAATTTTGTTTCTGGTGTCCTTTGACAGCTCTTTGGTCTTGGCCATAGTGAAGTTTGGAGTGTGACTGTTTGAGGTTGTGGACAGGTGTCTTTATGCTGATAACAAGTTCAAACACGTGCCATTAATACAGGTATCGAGTGGAGGACAGAGGAGCCTCTTAAAGTAAAAGTTACAGGTCTGTGAGAGCCAGAAATCTTGCTTGCTTGTAGGTGACCAAATACTTATTTTCCACCATAATTTGCAAATAAATTCATTAAAAATCCTACAATGTGATTTTCAGGATTTTTTTTCAGCAATTTGTCTGTCATAGTTGACGTGTACCTATGATGAAAATTACCGGCCTCTCTCATCTTTTTAAGTGGGAGAACTTGCACAATTGGTGGCTGACTAAATACTTTTTTTCCCCACTGTATATATATTGATATATACGACTGCATCTGATTTATTCCAATGTGAATGTGTATTTTTTTTAAAGGGCCAGTCCTCACTAAGCCACAGCAGCACCCATAATCGACTTTGTATTTTTTTTGGCTTTGCTGGCATGGGGTACATGGGGCTGGCACTCTCTCTCTGTGTGTGTGTGTGTGTGTGTGTGTGTGTGTGTGTGTGTGTGTGTGTGTGTGTGTGTGTGTGTGTGTGTCTGTGTGTGTCAAGTTGGTTAATTGTGTTGTTGTTGTCCAATTCTGTTCCTTTATGATTACGCTTTTTTTTCTTCTTCTGTTTCCTGTTTTGAACGTACTCCCATAACAGAGCATTACAACAACAGAGGTTTGAGTTAACTAAATAGGTAAATATCTGGTCAGATTTGAGTTAACTGGATAGGTTAATATCTGGTTAGGCTTGAGTTAACTGGATAGGTTAATATCTGGTCAGATTTGAGTTAACTGGATAGGTTAATATCTGGTTAGGCTTGAGTTAACTGGATAGGTTAATATCTGGTCAGATTTGAGTTAACTGGATAGGTTAATATCTGGTTAGGCTTGAGTTAACTGGATAGGACATCATCTGGATACGTTTGGGTTAAAGGAGTCATGCCTTGTATGTTGGGAATATCATTTTAGATAATTTGGTAAATTGATGAAAAAAGGAATCATTGATAATTTTGCCAGTGATGTGATGAGGGATTGTCCTCTTTCTGCCTTGTAATTTCTATATAATATCTATTATGTAAGTATTATATTATATTATATAGTATATTATATAGTATATTATATAGTAAATAATAAAAATAATAAAAAATATATAGTATATAGTATTATATTAATATTATCTAGTATATTATCTAGTATTATATTAATATCTAACCTATTATAATACCTTATAATATCTCCCCATGTTTGGTTTGAATGGGAAAGCTATTATTAAAGTATCGTCTATCACCATGGCGATGTATTGTTACATTAATGTGTGATATGTGGTGTGGATTTACAGTTTAATTGGCTGTTGTTGTTGATATGGTTAACTTTTCTGTTCCCTATATCATTCTATAGGCATATTTTCATAAGATGATCATGTCAACATTTCAAGTTGAGCGGATCAAGTCCTGTAATTTAATGAGATATATATAAACTCAGCAAGAAAAGAAACGTCCTCTCACCGTCAACTGCGTTTATTTTCAGCAAACTTAACATGTGTAAATATTTGTATGAACATAACAAGATTCAACAACTGAGACATAAACTGAACAAGTTCCACAGACATGTGACTAACAGAAATTGAATAATGTGTCCCTGAACAAAGGGGGGGGTCAAAAGTAACAGTCAGTATCTGGTGTGGCCACCAGCTGCATTAAGTACTGCAGTGCATCTCCTCCTCATGGACTGCACCAGATTTGCCAGTTCTTGCTGTGAGATGTTACCCCACTCTTCCACCAAGGCACCTGCAAGTTCCCGGATATTTCTGGGGGGAATGGCCCTAGCCCTCACCCTCCGATCCAACAGGTCCTAGACGTGTTCAATGGGATTGAGATCCGGGCTCTTCGCTGGCCATGGCAGAACACTGACATTCCTGTCTTGCAGGAAATCACGCACAGAACGAGCAGTATGGCTGATGGCATTGTCATGCTGGAGGGTCATGTCAGGATGAGCCTGCAGGAAGGGTACTACATGAGGGAAGAGGATGTCTTCCCTGTAACGCACAGCGTTGAGATTCCCTGCAATGACAACAAGCTCAGTCCGATGATGCTGTGACACACCGCCCCAGACCATGACGGACCCTCCACCTCCAAATCGATCCCGCTCCAGAGTACAGGCCTCGGTGTAATGCTCATTCCTTCGACGATAAACGCGAATCCGACCATCACCCCTGGTGAGACAAAACCGCGACTCGTCAGTGAAGAGCACTTTTTGCCAGTCCTGTCTGGTCCAGCGACGGTGGGTTTGTGCCCATAGGTGACGTTGTTGCCGGTGATGTCTGGTGAGGACCTGCCTTACAACAGGCCTACAAGCCCCAAGTTCAGCCTTTCTCAGCCTGTTGCGGACAGTCTGAGCACTGATGGAGGGATTGTGCGTTCCTGGTGTAACTCGGGCAGTTGTTGTTGCCATCCTGTACCTGTCCCGCAGGTGTGATGTTCGGATGTACCGATCCTGTGCAGGTGTTGTTACACGTGGTCTGCCACTGCGAGGACGATCAGCTGTCCGTCCTGTCTCCCTGTAGCGCTGTCTTAGGCGTCTCACAGTACGGACATTGCAATTTATTGCCCTGGCCACATCTGCAGTCTTCATGCCTCCTTGCAGCATGCCTAAGGCACGCAGATGAGCAAGGACCCTGGGCATCTTTCTTTTGGTGTTTTCCAGAGTCAGTAGAAAGGCCTCTTTAGTGTCCTAAGTTTTCATAACTGTGACCTTAATTGCCCACCGTCTGTAAGCTGTTAGTGTCTTAACGACCGTTCCACAGGAGCATGTTCATTAATTGTTTATGGTTCATTGAACAAGCATGGGAAACAGTGTTTTAAACCCTTTACAATGAAGATCTGTGAAGTTATTTGGATTTTTACCAATTCTCTTTGAAAGACAGGGTCCTGAAAAAGGGACGTTTCTTTTTTTCCGAGTTTATATGGACACATAATATACAGTAGGATTTTCACATATAATATAAGGGGCATGGAGTTGTCGTATTTGCCTTTAAAAAGTGGATATTAATAATTAGTGTCGAATAACCGAACCAGAACCCAAGACATGATTCATATTTTCATAAAATGATCATGTCAACATTTCAAGTTGAGCGGATCAAGTCCTGTAATTTAATGAGAAATATATACAGTATATGGACACATAATACACAGTAGGATTTTCACATATAATATAAGGAGCATCGAGTTGTTGTGTTTGCCTTTAAAAGGTGGAATAACCAAACCAGAACCCAAGACATGATGCTCACCATTCTATTCTCATTAGGCCTACATATAGCCTGTGTTGCACAACTTTGATATGCAATACTCTTAGAAAATAATTAAACAAATTCATGTTTGATTCAAAAAGCTACAATAAGCAACTTCAAAACATGCCAAAATTGATATCCAGGGCCGCTCCTGGCTGTTCCGCCGCCCTAGGCGAGACAACAAAATGGCCGCCCCCTGCAAAACTAGAGTAGTCCCAGTAAGCAAAATGACATTGAAAATATGTGGACACTTGTCTCCCGAGTGGCGCAGTGGTCTAAGGCACTGCATCGCAGTGTTAGCTGTGTCACTAGAGATCCTGGTTTGAATCCAGGCTCTGTCGTATCTGGCTGCGACCGGGAGACTCATGGGGTGGCGCACAATTGGTCAAGGGTAGGGGAGGGAATGGCCGGCAGGGATGTAGCTCAGTTGGTAGAGCATGGTGTTTGCAACACCAGGGTTGTGGGTTTGTTTCCCATGGGGGGCCAGTATTAAAAATAAAAGGTATGCACTCACTAACTGTAAGTCACTCTGGATAAGAGTGTCTGCTAAATGTAAATGTCTAAAATATTTATTTTCCAGACATTGAAGTTAGGTTCTATTTAGGTTCTGAATGAAAGGTGAAAATACATATTTTCCGGACGTTGAAATCAGGTTCATTTTCATGTCCATCTATGTGGTAGGCCCACCGTTTGTAAAACAGCAAAAAAAGACGTGGAAAAGACGTCGGTGTCGGTCCGTGCTTACTGGGGTGTAGCCTACCATGTCAGCCCACAGTGGAATGTTACGAATGCCCATCCACGTGGTAGGTCCACTGGAATGTTACGAATGCCCATCCACGTGGTAGGTCCACTGGAATGTTACGAATGCCCATCCACGTGGTAGGTCCACTGGAATGTTACGAATGCCCATCCACGTGGTAGGTCCACTGGAATGTTACGAATGCCCATCCACGTGGTAGGTCCACCGTTTGGAAAACAGGCCGTTACATTGGCTTTACTAGTCCTGATTCCTGTAACTAATCAATTTGGCTATTTAAGCTCTGAATACCAGCTACCCAACTTTATCAGGAGGAGTTATCCTGAGCATATTTGCAATGTGTTTACACAGCGGGAAATGCAGGAGTATTTAATTTTTTACTATGATCAGCTCGTAAGAAATGTACGGATACAAACTTGAAACCACTGATCATGACAATTTAGCCCACTGGATGAATCTCCTGGACAGCAGTTGTGAGTAGCCTGATTGCCCATCCCATACTGCCCATGTTACTTTGACCTGTCCTGTTTTTAGGATATGGTGTTAACATGTCAGCGCTTTTTTTATTTGATTGGACGCCATTTATGTTAGGCTATTTGATCGGCAAAACCGTAAAAAGTTTCTGTCTCATTACATTGTCATACATTTTATCTCCAGCCCGTAGGCTTCAGAAAAGGCCACATACTCTTTCTACCATATCCTAGATATGCTACATGATTTATGTTAGAAGATTTATTTTGACGGAATGTTAGTGGAGCGCCGCAGCAATGAATCTCTCCAACAGCACCCTGGAGAGGCGTGCTGGGAATGGATAAGATACATATTTTGTGTCCCTGCCTTTGACAAAGTGGGCACTGCTTATCACAGGGCGGCATCAGTGCTCACCTAAAAAGCCCATATGCCACTGGTTGAGAGAAATTGTCAATGTTTTTGGGCAGAATTATGTGAGGCTTTATGTGTTGTTGGAGGTGCGTCTCGTCAGTTTAGCTCAGAAAATGCCGCCCTCGTCAATCTGCTGCCACAGGCAGCCGCCTAATCCTGCCTAACGAGCTGGCCGGCCCTGCTGACAGCTCTGCTGCCTAATAAGTGGGCCGGCCCTGCTGACATCTCTGCTGCCTACCGAGCTGGCCGGCCCTGCTGACAGCTCTGCTGCCTAACGAGCTGGCCGGTCCTGCTGACAGCTCTGCTGCCTAACGAGTGGGCCGGCCCTGCTGACAGCTCTGCTGCCTAACGAGCGGGCCGGCCCTGCTGACAGCTCTGCTGCCTAACGGGAGGACCGGCCCTGCTGACAGCTCTGCTGCCTAACGAGCGGGCCGGCCCTGTTGACAGCTCTGCTGCCTAACGAGCGGACCGGCCCTGCTGACAGCTCTGCTGCCTAACGAGCTGGCCGACCCTGCTGACAGCTCTGCTGCCTAACGAGCTGGCCGGTCCTGCTGACAGCTCTGCTGCCTAACGAGCTGGCCGGCCCTGCTGACAGCTCTGCTGCCTAACGAGCGGACCGGCCCTGCTGACAGCTCTGCTGCCTAATAAGTGGGCCGGCCCTGCTGACAGCTCTGCTGCCTAATGAGCTGGCCGGTCCTGCTGACAGCTCTGCTGCCTAACGAGCTGGCCGGCCCTGCTGACAGCTCTGCTGCCTAACGAGCGGGCCGGCCCTGCTGACAGCTCTGCTGCCTAACGAGCTGGCTGGCCCTGCTGACAGCTCTGCTGCCTAACGAGCTGGCCGGCCCTGCTGACAGCTCTGCTGCCTAACGAGCTGGCCGGCCCTGCTGACAGCTCTGCTGCCTAATGAACTGGCCGGCCCTGCTGACAGCTCTGCTGCCTAACGAGCTGGCCGGCCCTGCTGACAGCTCTGCTGCCTAACGGGAGGACCGGCCCTGCTGACAGCTCTGCTGCCTAACGGGAGGACCGGCCCTGCTGACAGCTCTGCTGCCTAACGGGAGGACCAGCCCTGCTGACAGCTCTGCTGCCTAATGAGCTGGCCGGCCCTGCTGACAGCTCTGCTGCCTAACGAGCTGGCCGGCCCTGCTGACAGTTCTGCTGCCTAACGGGAGGACCAGCCCTGCTGACAGCTCTGCTGCCTAACGAGCGGGCCGGCCCTGCTGACAGCTCTGCTGCCTAACGAGCTGGCCGGCCCTGCTGACAGCTCTGCTGCCTAACGAGCTGGCCGGCCCTGCTGACAGCTCTGCTGCCTAACGGGAGGACCGGCCCTGCTGACAGCTCTGCTGCCTAATAAGTGGGCCGGCCCTGCTGACAGCTCTGCTGCCTAACGAGCTGGCCGGCCCTGCTGACAGCTCTGCTGCCTAATGAACTGGCCGGCCCTGCTGACAGCTCTGCTGCCTAACGAGCTGGCCGGCCCTGCTGACAGCTCTGCTGCCTAACGGGAGGACCGGCCCTGCTGACAGCTCTGCTGCCTAACGGGAGGACCGGCCCTGCTGACAGCTCTGCTGCCTAACGGGAGGACCAGCCCTGCTGACAGCTCTGCTGCCTAACGAGCTGGCCGGCCCTGCTGACAGCTCTGCTGCCTAACGGGAGGACCGGCCCTGCTGACAGCTCTGCTGCCTAACGGGAGGACCAGCCCTGCTGACAGCTCTGCTGCCTAACGAGCTGGCCGGCCCTGCTGACAGCTCTGCTGCCTAACGAGCTGGCCGGCCCTGCTGACAGTTCTGCTGCCTAACGGGAGGACCGGCCCTGCTGACAGCTCTGCTGCCTAACGGGAGGACCGGCCCTGCTGACAGCTCTGCTGCCTAATGGGAGGACCAGCCCTGCTGACAGCTCTGCTGCCTAACGAGCTGGCCGGCCCTGCTGACAGCTCTGCTGCCTAATGAGCGGACAGGCCCTGCTGACAGCTCTGCTGCCTAACGGGAGGACCAGCCCTGCTGACAGTTCTGCTGCCTAACGGGAGGACCAGCCCTGCTGACAGTTCTGCTGTGCAGTTAATGCATTCCAACTTCCAACGGGTGCATCTCCCTATGCGCTTGGCAGTGTGCCAGTAGAAATGCATCACATCCTGATGTACACTGACTGTACAAAACCTTAAGAACCCCTGCTCTTTCCATGATGTAGACTGACCAGGTGAATCCAGGTGAAAGCTATGATCCCTTATTGATGTCACCTGTTAAATCCACTTCAATCAGTGTAGGTGAAGGGGAGGAGACGGGGTTAAAGAAGGATTTTTATGCCTTGAGACAATTGAGACATGGATTGTGTATGTGTGCCATTCAGAGGGTGAATGGGCAAGACAAAAGATTTAAGTGCCTTTAAACGGGGTATGGTAGTAGGTGCCAGGAACACCGGTTTGAGGGTGTCAAGAACTGCAACGCTGCTGAGTGTTTCACGCTCAACAGTTTCCCGTGTGTATCAAGAATGGTCCACCACCCAAAGGACATCCAGCCAACTTGTGGGAAGCATTGGAGTCAACATGGGCCAGCATCCCTATGGAACGCTTTCGACACCTTGTAGAGTCCATGCCCCGACGAATTGAGGCTGTTCTGAGGGTGCAACTCAGTAATAGGAAGGTGTTCTTAACCATGGATTAGAAGGGCTGTTATCCCTCTGATAAAAGAGAGGGGGAAGCCTACTTTATCGATCGTAGGCTATTGATTGAACCTTATAAAGAACCCCCCCAAAGTTAACTCCTCCTTTCCCTCTCCTCTGGAAACGGAAAATCCTCCTCTGAATAATATAATTGGGTGTTTGATACTACTGTAACCTGTCCTTTGTGGAAAGAAACCTTGATTGAATCACTGGAGCGTGGACTTTCATTGTCAGGGGAGATTGCTCCTTTTACATGTAGATGTGTAGGCAGTTTTTATGCGTCCTGGGTTAGCGATTGCTCTGGGGGGGTTTCGGCGACTGTAGCCTAAGTATAATAGAAAAGTATGAGAGATAATTTCATCATCACACGAAGGTGTTGGCCTTGATGTTGTGGTTATATCAGGAAGCCTTGTTGATGTTGTTTTTATCAGTAATCTGAAGGAAATCTAGCCAATAGTAGCCTCTTGTAGTAACATCGTTCATGTGACATCATTTATGGCCATGAAATTTAAATGGAGATTTGTTTGATGGGATAGTTAGAATAGCAATAACCAATAGGCTACGGTCCCATTTCTAATATTTAAGATTAATTATAATGACGAAATGTTGCAGCCACAGTGTGAATAGCGTTTGTAAAAAGGAAGTGAAAGCCTTGACGCTCGTCAGGCAGTGGCGTGTATTCATGGATGCCAAGGGAAGCCAGGCTTCCCCAAAATATTGCCCAAGAAAAATATATTTTATCCTTCGTCTGTCTGTGTTTCATAATTTTCCTTCAATTCGCAAGAGGCTGTATGTCTCTCACAAGAGAAAGCATCTGAGCGAACGAAACAGCGCGGCTCTGTCTCTCTACGTGTAGGCCATCTATCTGACGCTGTCTGGTAATAGCGCCGCTCCGTCTCTCTACGTGTAGGCCATCTATCTGACGCTGTCTGGTAACAGCGCCGCTCCTTCTCTCTACGTGTAGGCCATCTATCTGACGCTGTCTGGTAACAGCGCCGCTCCGTCTCTCTACGTGTAGGCCATCTATCTGACGCTGTCTGGTAACAGCGCCGCTCCGTCTCTCTACGTGTAGGCCATCTATCTGACGCTGTCTGGTAACAGCGTCTCTCTACGTGTAGGCCATCTATCTGACGCTGTCTGGTAACAGCGCCGCTCCGTCTCTCTACGTGTAGGCCATCTATCTGACGCTGTCTGGTAACAGCGCCGCTCCGTCTCTCTACGTGTAGGCCATCTATCTGATGCTGTCTGGTAACAGCACCTCTCTACGTGTAGGCCAACTATCTGATGCTGTCTGGTCCAAAAAGTGTCAAGGGAAGCCAGCTTGGATTTGGCGTCACTCCTATCAAATCCCATTGAGAGCAAACGTCATTGACAGAAAAACTTGAATTGTTACATCAAGTTGTGGTGTTGTCCTCCGGTGGCTAGCTAGCCTGCTAGCTAAAACTGGCCTTTTCCTAAATTAGACATGGATGGAGATAGGGATTTGGACTTGTGGTTTTACTTAATTATCCTTACTGGCCAATGATTATAACAGCGATTCTGATCCAACCATTAATTCATACATTGTTGTGCCGCTGGCCTGAGAGGATGGAAGTTCAATATGTAGCTAGATGTAGAAGGCTAATGTTAATTATCTAACGTTGCCCATGAATGGAAGTTAGGCTAGGAGCAAGTATTTTAGCCGGGTAGCCTGAGACAACAACAAACTAAAAGCGTGTACTGTATGACAGAGTGATAGTTAGTAGGATGGCATTGGCGTTTCTCTACAAGTAGGGCGAGTCAACATGTTTTTCTACTTGCACGAACGTGCACGCACACACACAGAAATCAGAACCATGGACAGCCACATCATATTTAGCTTACGTTGATTGGACTAAATTGTTTTTGGTATCTTTTAGTTGTCACTGTATTAGACTAAGCAGAGGTGATTTGATGATGTTGAAATGGTGCTGGAATAGTGGAGGCAGCTCCTGTTTTCTTTGCGACTTGCGGTAACTCTCCATGGTTCTAAATCAATAGTTGTTTAGTGGTCCGAAAATGTCGGAAACATTAACTTGCTTGACCCTGCTGTAGGTCATGTAACTGTCTGTTACTGTACATGCAATATGCGTTGTGGACTTCACTGGACAGAGGTTGCTATCCGGTTTTGTCATTTAAAAAAAGGTGATTTTACACACGCACCGTTACTGTCGTCATGTTATGTGCAGCTTTATATAACAAATTATAAACTAAACTGCAACTCTGCACAAAAAGATGTAGATTGAATACAACAAAAAAATTTTATTTTTTTATTTTTTATTTTTATTTTTTTTCGGGGGGAATGGATCAGCTTAATATTGCAGATAGATTGTATCTTCTATCAATGTAATTGTCTGCATCACTTCCAATCCCCCATGTTTTATTTTTTATTTTTTATATATATATATTCCCCTTTATTACTTTTCAACCCCACCATCCTTTCCCTACTTGGAGTAAATTAGTGAACAACAACGCCCAGGCCTCTACTTCCGGTCTATACTTACTATCTACACCTTATGGACAGAGTTAATTTTACAATAATTCTATATATATATATATATATATATTTATTTATTTTTTTGCTCCTGAACTTCTTCTACTCTCAACCTCTCCGATCATTTTCATGATGTCCATCCGGTTTGCTTCTAAATGCCATATCTTTCTAACTGTGCTCTTTCCCAAAAGCTCCCAACATACAACCTATATACTTATTATGGACACAGTAATACAACAATTAAAGACAACAATCACTGCAACAAGCTTAATTGTTTTTATTCACTATTAGATATGTCAGTTTCTATATCCTGATAATATATATTGTCTGGACATTTTCTGTTATCGATTATAATTACTACCTTTCTTCTACCTAATAACTGGCCTAGGCTACCTACCCTAAATTGTGTTATTGTGAAACGTGAATGACGTCTAAAGATTGTGAAATAATCTATCATATCCAGATCGAATGGGGCGTTTGTTTTTTTATGTTTTAATGAAGCCCTCTAGGCAGAAGACCCGGTTAGCAAGAAGACACTCACTATTACGGTTGCAAGCATATCGCTGGTGTCAGTCTGAGAGAATATTGTCAGTGAATACTGCCACCTTCTGGTAGGATCTTGTAAGTTCCGTTTTTAGTTTCACATTTCACCGCAAGAGTGACGGGCGTGGAACAGACATACAGAGAGAGAGAGAGAGAGAGAGAGCCCGGTGGTCTGTCTCAAAGAATCGACATACGAATGTGTATTTCTATGAACGGTGTAATATGCTATCCCTTTGTAATAGACCTATTAAGTAAACTGGTATCATGTTGTTGTTTCTCATTCTTTAGTCGTGCTTTGTTTACATTTTAGTTTACATGTAAGTCGCTCTTATCCAGAGCGACTTACAGGAGCAATTAGGGTTAAGTGCCTTGCTCAAGGGCACATCGACAGATTTTTCACCTAGTCGGCTCGGGGATTAGAACCAGCGACCTTTCAGTTACTGGCACAACGCTCTTAACCACTAAGCTACCTGCCGCCTCAAGTTTAATAGCCTACTGTTTACTAGCTGTATATTCAGTGGGCCTACATACTTTTGCCATCGTGTGAGCAGTATACTAATGTCAAGAGCTAGGTATAAGCTAGGCTTATATGTTTGAGTTAACTCAGAACTAAGATGTGTTGCACATAGGGCCTACAAGTACAGAAATAAATCTGATTCCGGTGGTCGCTCAATGGTAGCCTTGTTTCAGCACAATGTACAGACAGAGCCACAGCGTTCTGAATGGGGCCGATGTTACCAGACAATCTGCTATAAACTTGACCAGTTTTTCAAATTGAAGAAAGACTTTCAGAAATATTAACATGCACAGATATGAGTATAGCCCTACGTGATCGTGTCATGGCAGCGGAGAGGGTGGTGGAGAGTATGTGACGTTGTTTGGTGCGTTTCAGAACAGGTGTAGCAGTGCCATATTATCAGTGTCCTCTTTTTAGGGTGTTACTTGTATTAATTCCTCAAAATGTGATTATTTAACTAGAGAAAGAGGACACTGATAATATTCTATCAAGGCCCTGGGCAGTCCATGTCTCCCTATGTGTTGGCGATAAGGATCGGAGGATAGGAGATGGGGATAGATGTTTTCGAGGAGGATAGAGATGCCGGATAGATGGGCAGTCATTAGGATCAGAGGATAGGAGATGCCGGGATAGACCTGGGCAGTCCATGTCTCCCTATGTGTTGGCGATAAGGATCGGAGGATAGGAGATGGCGGGATAGACCTGGGCAGTAGTGTTGGGAAAGGAGGATAGGAGATGCCGGGATAGACCTGGGCAGTCCATGTCTCCCTATGTGTTGGCGATAAGGATCGGAGGATAGGAGATGCCGGGATAGACCTGGGCAGTCCATGTCTCCCTATGTGTTGGCGATAAGGATCGGAGGATAGGAGATGGCGGGATAGACCCTGTGTTTATTTGCAATCAGCTCTCTTGGATAGTTTCCCCTTACAAAATAGGTTTTGTACTAAATTGAGTTCTTAACCTGATTCATATTGATCTCTCTGGGTCTCAATTGTGCATACTTAATTCAGGGAGGTAATCAAATCAACCCAGGCCGGCGGTGCTGAGTGCCAGGGATACAGTGCCAAACACGTACAGGGTCTCAATCCGTTTCTGTCTCCAATGGGAGGTTATATTGTATAAACAGATATATACAGAATAGTGGTTATATACAGAATAATGGTAAGATAATAATGGTTAGATACAAGAATAATGGTTATATACAGAATAATAAGCATGATGGTTATATGCAGAATAATGGCTATATACAGAATAATGGTTATATACAGAATAATGGTTATATACAGAATAATGGTTATATACAGAATAATGGTTATATACAGAATAATGGCTATATACAGAATAATGGTTATATACAGAATAATGGTTATATACAGAATAATGGTTATATACAGAATAATGGTTATATACAGAATAATGGTTATATACAGAATAATGGTTATATACAGAATAATGGCTATATACAGAATAATGGTTATATACAGAATAATGGTTATATAAAGAATAATTGTTATATACAGAATAATGGTTATATACAGAATAATGGCTATATACATAATAATGGTTATATACAGAATAATGGCTATATACAGAATAATGGTTATATACAGAATAATGGCTATATACAGAATAATGGTTATATACAGAATAATGGTTATATACAGAATAATGGTTATATACAGAATAATGGCTATATACAGAATAATGGTTATATACAGAATAATGGTTATATAAAGAATAATGGTTATATACAGAATAATGGTTATATACAGAATAATGGCTATATACAGAATAATGGTTATATACAGAATCATTGTTATATACAGAATGAAGGGCTATCAATGGATAAAGCACATGATTCATTCATGTCAGCAGGTCTATGAAAAAAAAAGAGCAAATACTACATTGAAATGATTTGTTCCATACGAAGCGTTGTGATTTCAGGCAGCATATTTAATGATAGTGTGTTGACGGCACATTATGAGTAATGATATGTGTGTTTTGTCTAGTGTCTGTCCACTAGTCTGCCTGTGCATTACGAGGTTGCATGGGTTCTAGAGAGCTGTGTGTGGGAGGCGCGGCAGCCATCTTGCAACGGAATGTTGACATTTGATGACATACTTCTTCTGTCAACAAAGAAGGGCTGTTTCTTTCTCCTTTATCCTCCACCTCATTCCCACTGACTGAAGACTACTGTGTGGTTACTGTGAGGGCAGAGTGACTTTTCCACAACAAATCTTGTAGCCCAGACAAATGGTTACTCTGAAAGTGTCTTGACACATTGGTCAAATATTGTTGTTGTTGGTGTGTACTACATTTAAAGGTGATTTTGACTTCAGATTTAATAATGATAGAAATATATATATTTTTTGACTCTGCAGGTTTTACGTCAATAATAATGTTGCTATTTATAGCACATACAGTGCATTCGGAAAGTATTCAGACCACTCAAGGACATTCAGAGACTTGTCTCGAAGCCACTCCTGCGTTGTCTTGGCTGTGTGCTTAGGGTCGTTGTCTTGTTGGAAGGTGAACCTTCGCCCCAGTCTGAGGTCCTGAGCGCTCTGGAGCAGGTTTTTATCAAGGATCTCTCTGTACTTTGCTCCGTTCATCTTTCCCTCGATCCTGACTAGTCTCCCAGTCCCTGCCGCTGAAAAACATCCCCACAGCATGATGCTGCCACCACCATGCTTCACCGTAGGGATGGTGCCAGGTTTCCTCCAGACGTGACGCTTGGCATTCAGGCCAAAGAGTTCAATCTTGGTTTCATCAGACCAGAGAATCTTATTTCTCATGGTCTGAGAGTCCTTTAGGTGCCTTTTGGCAAACTCCAAGCGGGGTCATGTGCCTTTTACTGAGGAGTGGCTTCCGTCTGGCCACTCTACCATAAAGGCCTGATTGGTGGAGTGCTGCAGAGATGGTTGTCCTTCTGGAAGGTTCTCCCATCTCCACAGAGGATCTCTGGAGCTCTGTCAGAGTGACCATCTGGTTCTTGGTCACCTCCCTGACCAAGGCCCTTCTCCCCCCGTTGATAAGTTTGTTCGGGCGGCCAGCTCTCGGAAGAGTCTTGGTGGTTCCAAACTTCTTCCATTTAAGAATGATGGAGGCCACTGTGTTCTTGGGGACCTTCAATGCTGCAGACATTTTTTGGTACCCTTCCCCAGATCTGTGCCTCGACACAATCCTGTCTCTGAGCTCTACGGACAATTCCTTCGACCTCATGGCTTGGTTTTTGCTCTGACATGCACTCTCAATTGTGGGACCTTACATAGACAGGTGTGTGCCTTTCCAAATCATGTCCAATCAATTCAATTTACCACATGTGGACTCCAATCAAGTTGTAGAAACATCTCAAGGATGATCAATGGAAACAGGACCTGAGCTCAATTTCTAGTCTCATAGCAAAGGGTGTGAATACTTATGTAAATAAGGTATATTATTTTATTTTATTTTGTATTCTATTTTATTTTTTGTGCAAACAAATCTAAAAACCTGTTTTCACTCTGTCATTATGGGGTATTGTGTGTAGATTGATGAGGGAAAAAAAACAATTTAATCCATTTTAGAATAAGGCTGTAACGTAATAAAATGTGGAAAAAGTCAAGGGGTCTGAATACTTTCCGAATGCCCTGTAGAAATGCTTGACTTGTATGGCACAAATTATGTAAACATGCAGAAAACCTTAACAAGACTGACACATGCACGCACACACATACACACACACACACACACACACACACACACACACACACACACACACACACATTAGTCATATAGGGTCTGTTGTAAGTTTATAAGTTGAGACTGACCTAAGACAGGTACACATGTTTACCTCACCCAAGATCACACTGCATCACATCTTCACCTCTCTCTCAGTAGGATCATTCCTATGTATGACTACTAACATATTCTCTCTCTTCTTCCTCACTCTACCCTGTCTCTCTGTGTTGTCTTCCCTCCCTCCCTCCCTCCCTCCCTCCCTCCCTCCCTCCCTCCCTCCCTCCCTCCTAAAGCGTGCAAAAGAAAAGAACAAGACCCAAGCAAGGAAAGGAACAATACACCAAAGAAATCCCGCCTGGTTTTTACTGACCTGCAGCGTCGCACCCTGCTGGCCATCTTCAAGGAGAACAAGCGTCCGTCCAAAGAGATGCAGATGACCATCTCTCAGCAGCTGGGACTGGAACTCACCACCGTTAGCAACTTCTTCATGAACGCCCGCAGGCGCAGCCTGGACAAATGGATGGACGAGGGGAGTCCAGGAGGAGCCTCCTCAGCCTCCAGCACTTGTACCAAAGTGTGATCGATGGGGGGGTGGGGTGGGGGGGGAGTTAGGGTTCGGGGAAGGTTAAGTGAGGGTTGGGGTTGACGGGTGGGGCGAGGGGATGAGGGAGGGGCGGGGCCAGCTGGTCAGTGCACCAAGGAGGGGCGTTTTACATTTTGCTTTTTGAGGATGAGTTAAAAAGGAAAGGGGCTGTTTACTGGCTGATTTAGCAAAAATTAATCAGATCCATTTATAGAACATTGATGCATTGATGAAGCACTATAGGGTAATCCAACCCCCTGCACACTGCCTGAATGATACCACCAGTCCAAGGATATTCATGACTAATGTCTATCTGAAAACTATAGCTTTATTATAATGACACACAGTTAATCTGCTCTAGTTTTATATAATGTCCCTCAAAACATTTAGCCCAAAAACCAAAGACCAAGTATAATATGCTAATATATATATATTATGTAAATTATCTATATGCGGTATTGTATTGAAACCACAGGGTTAGCTAACCCACCAAAGAATTAACCACAGAATGTCCTAGCAATCTCCCGGTGCAGGACTTCCTTGAGATCATCATATAGAATACTTACATTAACAATCAGAATTTGGCTCCAAATACCTAGTATTATCTTTTCTAAACTCCAATGATGCAGACAAGTTGTGATATATTTCGGATGAATGTTGTTGACACAAGTCCAGGTCAAAAATGCCAAAAGCAGAAAAGACTGACTATATACAGCTATTTATCTTACCCATTTCAAAGGAATAATAGTTAGGTCAATATCCATGTTTATATGCCAGCTTTACAATTTAGTTGTGCAATCCTTTCCCCAGGAACTCAGAACAGAAGCAGAGAAATCCTGTATAGATGTGATCTACCTCTAGTTAGTCTGCTAATTCCCTGTTTTTCCCAGAAAACCTGGTTAGAACTTCCCCTGAATCAGGAGGGAATTAGCAGGAAATCCGGAACCCTCCAACCAGGATTTCTGGAAAACCTGAGAACTTTGAGAAAGCAACCCTAGTCTGATTTTATAACTGGAGAACAGACCAATAGACAGCAGGTAGAGACATGATATTAGAGAGGATGCTGAAACATCATCAACATCATCAGATAATCTTATGAGGGGAGTATACGACTTAGAGAGACCTTTCCACAACCAGCTACTGGCAAGTATGCAAGCACAACACACGACAGACACACACACACACGACCGACTCACACACACACACACACACACACACACACACGACCGACTCACACACACACACACACACACACACACACACACACACACACACACCATTGACTCTTTACAGTGTAAAGCAACTACTACACGTAGCTCTCTCTCAACATTTGTAGCGGTCTGCAAAGTATGTGAGCACAATCTTGAAGCACATTTTCTTTGCAATAGAACTGGAGCTGCAGCTCAATGTAGAATGTTCTTCACATATTAGAAAACTCAGGATGCCATTTCTAAACAGCGGCTGATGAACACCGACTACTACTACTACTACTACTACTACTACTACTACTACTACTACTACTACTACTACTACTACTATACTACCCACTCTTGCACACACACAGTATAGTACTATGCTCTCTATAGTGTAATCACGACCAAACCACAGTAGGACAGTGGAACACACCCATGAGGAGCCATTTCCCCTGTTTCCTAACTTTGTATTATAGAAGGTTTCTGGTAAGACTAAAATTATTATTCTACCCTAGCTTAACATGGTTTATCTAAACATAGTAACCATCAATTCTATTTTAATGACAATATCAATCAGCTCCATGCAAGCCTCCACTAGCCTCCACTAGAGTCCACTAGTCTCCACTAGCCTCCACTAGCCTCCACTAGCCTCCACTAGAGTCCACTAGCCTTCACTAGCCTTCACTAGCCTCCACTAGCCTCCACTAGCCTCCACTAGAGTCCACTAGTCTCCACTAGCCTTCACTAGCCTCCACTAACCTCCACTAGTCTCCACTAGCCTCCACTAACCTCCACTAACCTCCACTAGTCTCCACTAGCCTCCACTAACCTCCACTAGCCTCCACTAGCCTCCACTAACCTCCACTAACCTCCACTAGCCTCCATTAGCCTCCACTAGCCTTCACTAGCCTCCACTAACCTCCACTAGCCTCCACTAACCTCCACTAGTCTCCACTAGCCTCCACTAGCCTCCACTAGTCTTCACTAGCCTCCACTAGTCTTCACTAGCCTCCACTAACCTCCACTAGTCTCCACTAGCCTCCACTAGTCTTCACTAGCCTCCACTAACCTCCACTAGTCTCCACTAGCCTCCACTAACCCCCACTAGTCTTCACTAGCCTCCACTAACCTCCACTAACCTCCACTAGCCTCCATTAGCCTCCACTAGCCTCCACTAGCCTCCACTAACCTCCACTAGTCTTCACTAGCCTCCACTAACCTCCACTAGCCTCCACTAGCCTCCACTAGCCTCCACTAACCTCCACTAGCCTCCACTAACCTCCACTAGCCTCCACTAACCTCCACTAGCCTCCACTCGCCTCCACTAGCCTCCACTAACCTCCACTAGCCTCCACTAGTCTCCACTAGCCTCCACTAACCTCCACTAGCCTCCACTAACCTCCACTAGCCTCCACTAGCCTCCACTAACCTCCACTAGCCTCCACTAACCTCCACTAGCCTCCACTAGTCTCCACTAGCCTCCACTAACCTCCACTAGCCTCCACTAACCTCCACTAGCCTCCACTAGTCTCCACCAGCCTCCACTAACCTCCACTAGCCTCCACTAGCCTCCACTAGCCTCCACTAACCTCCACTAGCCTCCACTAGCCTCCACTAGCCTCCACTAGCCTCCACTAGCCTCCACTAGCCTCCACTAGCCTCCACTAGCCTCCACTAACCCATGTCCTCATCACTAACATACTAGTAGGACTCTGGACCAGTCAGCGGTCTGTGACCTCTGTGAACCAGTCAGCAGTCTGTGACCTCTGTGAACCAGTCAGCGGTCCGTGACCTCTGTGAGATGAACTGGCTTGGCTGATCAGGGCCTTTGTAATAGAAAAAGAGGACAATCTCAAAGACGGTGCCTGTCGGTTCCATCTCTTGACAAGGTTCAGACGCTGATATGGAAGATGGATGCTCAGCATGTTATAGACGGCAGACAGACAACCTTAGCCTGGGTCCCAGATCAGATGGATGCTCAGCATGTTATAGACGGCAGACAGACAACCTTAGCCTGGGTCCCAGATCAGATGGATGCTCAGCATGTTATAGACGACAGACAGACAACCTTAGCCTGGGTCCCAGATCAGATGGATGCTCAGCATGTTATAGACGGCAGACAGACAACCTTAGCCTGGGTCCCAGATCAGATGGATGCTCAGCATGTTATAGACGACAGACAGACAACCTTAGCCTGGGTCCCAGATCAGATGGATGCTCAGCATGTTATAGACGACAGACAGACAACCTTAGCCTGGGTCCCAGATCAGATGGATGCTCAGCATGTTATAGACGGCAGACAGACAACCTTAGCCTGGGTCCCAGATCTGGTTGTGCTGTCTTGTACAGCCAACACCCTGGGAGCCAGGCTAAGAAAGAAACAGACCAGGAAGAGTGTGGCTTTGTCCCAATGGCACCCTATTCCCTACATAGTGCACTACTTTTAGTGTGCTATATAGGGAATAGGGTGCAGTTTGGGACACTGTCCAAGTCTGCTTCTTACCTGCTCTGCTGATCCTCCACCTGTATGGTACACCAATGATTATTATATACACATGCCTGTGTTGAGGACTCCATTCAACACACAATAGTAATCATGCATTATATTACACATTCTGTTAATATACAACCTCCTCCCTATCAAGTCAACCCCTTACATAAGATCTTTAGAGTTCAATCATGTCAAACTCGGCCATCGATCAAACAACCAAAGCTAAGAGTCCGGTGAGCAGCCCCTTGTCCCATAGAACACAGGTTTTCGTGATACAGAAGCAAGCCAAAGGCTTGAAGGACCATAAATGGACACTTGAGACTTTTTCTATTTATTGACAAATCAAACCAAAGAAACTTTTTCTGCACCTAACTGTTCTACAGAGGATGATAATTATAAATGTGAGCAGCGATGATGATGAGGAAGAAGAAGAAGGAAGAGGAGGAGGAGGAGGAGGACAGACATCAGGGGGGACGGAGAAGTAGCTTTGTTCTGTTCTGATTGGTCAGGACATTTTTTTTTAAGGGGAAGCAGGATAGGAGTGAAAGGGAAAGGTGTGGGAGCTATGCCGTCTCCCAAGGCAGCTGTCTCCCAAGGCAGAATGATGTGTCTCTGAAAGTTGAAGGTTGTCTTTAACGTGTGCCTATGCAGTTTTTCAACAAACAATGGAAAACAACAACGAAAACCTCATCAGCTACAAAACCAAAGATTCAGAATTATTCCCACAGAAGTTTTCCCCCCCAACGCTTATTTTCCCGACAATGTCTACCATATATACAGTCACATAGGTATACATGCATCCATACTGTATAGATTCCACTACCCAGTACATGCATGTATATTCCTGCATGTATGTATGATTTTTTTTTTGAGTACGCTCCTTCTCCAACATGAGACTGTGTGATTCAGTAGGTATGATACATTCTCTCCATCTCCCCCCTTCACTGGACACTGACTACCTCGGTTCTCAATCTGTCCACGCCACTAGGGAACGTCATGCCAGGGGGGGATTCAGGTGTACCTGGCACTGCAGTCTGTAGAGAAACATGATTCTGTGAAACTATGTGAAACTACACACCAAAGATAACTGCTGTACAGCACACCACAATCCTTCCAGTTACACTAACTACCATGCCGTTGTACTCAGATCCTTTCAGTTCCACTAACTACCATGCTGTTGTACTCAGATCCTTTCAGTTCCACTAACTACCATGCTGTTGTATTCAAGACTTACAATCAGTCACACTGCACACGTCTGTCTGTCTCTCTCCCTCTCTCTCTCATCTCATCTGTTCTCCTCTCTCTCCAGTCCACTGCTGAATCCCGGCGTCCATGTTAGTGAAGCAGGGTACATTAGGGGACCGAGGGATTGGGTGCTCATAGGCACATCCTGTATGACTTCACTTCTTTTTTGGGGAAAACAAACAAACTCTACTACTCCTCACAATAAGCAAAATCAAAAATACAAAACAGAATAGTAGTTCAACCTGTTGAGAGAAACTGCTCAAATATCGGTCAAATAGCTTTATCCTTTCCTAGTTGTCTCTCTGTAAGGCTTCTAGTACAAAGATGCTCCGCCACGGTCCTCGTGGTCCTGGTTCTAGCCCTGGTCTTGAGGCTTGGAGCCTGGCGGAGTCCACTTCCATACTCACTACAGTCTGGTCTTCAGAAACATGTACCAACCATGGGTATGAAACCAAAATCCAAAGAGGTTTTCATTGCTTGTCTTTAGTACTTACGTTCGTTTGCCAGTGCCTAATGTACAATTATGTTGTCTTTCCTAGGTTTATGTAATATATGATTTTATTTATGTAATTTATATTTGTTTTAATTAATTGAGAATTCATTTAAATTGCCAAATCTCCCGTGGAACCCTTTACCATGATTAGCTTGCCAAAGTTTACATTGTTTGTCCTGTTTTCGTTTGATGACGCTTGTCAAACTATTTATTTAAGAGGTGTGTTAGTACACATGACAGTTTTTTTTACTTAATGATTTAATGTTATTTAATTAGATGTAATTGTTTGGATGAATATTTATGGTATTTAAGAATGTTAGAGCATCAAAGATGCAGTGCTTATGTCTTACCCCCATTCATTTATGATTAGTTAGCGTGACTTTAAAAAGCCACAGAGGGTGTTTAATTGTTTAGTTGATAATGACAGAACAATGTTTAAAAAATGTAGTAATGTCAGTAGTTGTAATGATGAATATCGCCACTATATTATTATAACTAATTTAGTTAAATCTCTTTCCTATATAGATTTTTTTCTTTAACTTTATTCTTCCTGATGAAAACAATCTGTTGATGAAAAGATAATGAATGAGCACTGCATCGGTTTTTTCTTCTGTGATTTATTATTAATTATTTATTTGCATTATTCTGCTTACCATGATGGACAAGCAATGCATTTCAGACTGATGTTTGTGCCACTGATAGGACAGGGCCACACGTTGATTGAGACAGACAGACTCACCAAAGATAACTGGAACATTTGAGAGGTTGATCGTTGTTTTACTTGTTAGAAGGAAAACAGAGGATTCCCTTAAACAAGCTGCTTCCAAGACTGACTTGTGTGTGTGTAAAAATTGTTCTATTTCTATAGTGAGAACCAAAGAGGCTACCTCACTGACCTTTCCATTTGTCATTTTAATCGTCTTGATGAAACCAAAGATACCAAAGATTTTTTTTTCTCTAGTACGGTCTGCGCTTGGCTCATGCTTTCATTTTGATATTGTCTCTCGCTCTCTTTCTCCTTCCCTCTCCCGTCTTTTCTCTTGCTCTCTCCAGCGCATGCCTTCTCCTCCCATACACTAACAGGTGTAAGGGGGAAGGTGAAGGTGTGTGTTGTGGTTAGGGAAGGTGAGGGTGTGTGTTGGGGATGTATGATCAGTGCTGTGTTTCAGAAAGCCCTTCACCAGATCACAGTACACATGTGTCAAAACCAACGCCGTTTTGCACTAAAGCATTGAGGCAGCCTAGGGGCTGGTTACTCTGATGGACAAAATACATCTACATACTCTGCATAAAGAACATATATACACTACTATATTTCCCAGACATCTTGGGATTGACGTTTCGCCTTGATTTAAAAAAAATGTAACGACCAAATAAGCATTGCCGGAAAAACAAATGTTTCTGAATCTACAACCACAGAAGAGTCAGAATGATTAGCCAAAAACACGGTGTCCATCTTATCAAACTGAAATTATATATTAAGTTATATAATATTTAATAAATATTTCCTGTGAAATTCCTAGTTCCTGAGAAAAGAAGGTTACAGTCCATACGTTTGAAATGCTTCCCTCAATCCCCAAGTATCAATCCTAACAATCAGACTTAATGGAAATAAAGCAATGAAAATATACTGTAAATGGACATCCAAAGCCACAATCCTCCTCCCTGCCTATTGTTTCAGTGCAACGTTGTGATTTAAACCAAACCAAACCAAAGAAACCTCAATACAAAGAAACCAAAGGCACTGGTGAAAGGCCTCTCTGAAAGATGCATACCAAAATGTAACCCTGATGCATTCTGGTTCGACAAAACAGAACACCTGTAATAATAATTATAGCAGTAGTGTACTCCTTGGGACTAATTGTGTGTTCGTAACCAAGTGGGAGGTGGGAATTTACCAGTTGTTAAGTCGTAAATACCAGTTGGATGCGTTCACGTGCTTTGAACTCGTTGAGAAACGCAGATTGGCTAATGGCCAACAAGCTACGTAAATTATAGTGTTCAAAAACCATATTAATAGATAGCTTTTTATAAATAATGTTTTGTTGTTGCATTTAACTGCCGGAAATGCTGTTATAGAGGCCATTCTCTTAGTAGGTGATGTCAGAGGTCACCATGTGGGAGAAGTGTAAGTCGCTCTGGATAAGAGCGTCTGCTAAATGACTAAAATGTAAAATGTAAATGTAAGTGGGAACTCAGGGACGAGTTTGGTTCCCAATAGTAATTAACAGTTGGAAGGGGCCTTCAAATGGAGTTTTCCCAGTTGTATGTAAGAAAATTCCCACTTCCCACTTGGTTACGAACACAGCATTATACTAATCATTGTCTAGCTCCTGTTTGGAAAAAATAATATGGAGTAGAAATGAGAGAGAGAAATAATGTTCAATCTAGTTGGAACTTGGGACAATTGTCAGTTATGAAAGTACAGGAGGTCATCTACGTGTAGCCTATACAATGTAGCATATATTACATGATGACATCTATATATGCAAATAGACTTAAGAGATGGGAGTGGCAGCAGTTGATGTGAGACTCCTGGAACCATATGACAATACTGAGTCCAATGGATTCTCTCTCTAGAGTTGATATGATAGGCTTATAGGCCTATATTACTAATAGGGTTAGAGGCCTATATTCAGCCAGCTATATTACTTTTCCAAATGGGGCTGCTTTAACAAAGACGTAAAAACAGGCGTTTGTTGCAAAGTATGAGATAACCATGAGACGAGTGCCTTGCTTGAACCAAAGCGAAGTCTAGACTTTTATTCCTGTGAATACCTCAGCGTCTAGCCGGCCGTCACGTTGTTGACTAGTGGACAGTGTATTAGTCCGGCTCTGTGGTGCTTTGCAATGCAATCACTAAGCGAACGACAAAGAGAAATGATACCAAAGGCTTTCCAAATCTATCTGTTTCCCCTCCTCTTCTATCCTTCTTACTCTACCAAATGGTTGCAAAGCTTTAAATAAAAAATAAATAAAAAGTTGTGGCATGTCAACAGCGCAGACCGTGCTCTCCTTAATGTTCTCAGATATACCTCAGAGATACTAGTGGTTAGGGTAATGTTATTCTAGCGTATGTAATAAATTATTCACTTTGCTCTTCTTTTGGTTCTTTTCTGTGACTTTACGAGACAAACAAAACAAAAAAAGCTTTATACATTTTAAGTTGTGATTTTCGTAATAGTTGAAGAGGTGCGCTTACCAAAAACAAATGCTTGTCTTATGCTCTCTTGTTAAATGTGACCATTTTTTTCATCTTTTGTGGTTTGAGTTTTTAATTGTTTCTATTTTTATTTTTGTTGTTGGAGGGGCTCCGGTTATTCGCTCAGCTTTCTGGATTGGGGATAGTTGCAGAATGAGCCCACAGTTTACATGTTACAATGTAAAAAAAAAAGAAAAAAAAAAGAAAAACTGTTATTCTGTTCTAGTTTCTCACCACCATTTTGTAAATGTTTCCTTCTTTGTCTTATGACCTATTCTTCTGTGTTGAAGTGTAGCATTACAATTAGCAACTGCCAAACAACAGTGCTATAGCCCAGATTTTATGCATGAATATATTTACAATTAGTTAGCAGTGTAATGCATTGTGACTTAATTACTTTTTCAGTTCAGAATCCGTACCACTCTATGGACTGCATGTGGTTTCTGAGAGTGTGGCTCAGTTGTGTATATATCCCCCCCACCCCCACATAGAGGACCCTCTGGGTAATAGGTGAATAAGCTGAAGGGTCCATATTCAGAGTAGAAGGTTATGAACACAAGGCGAACTGTTAACATGCTGCACAAGGCTAACTGTTAACATACTGTAAGGGTGACAGATACATAGAATTTGTTAGAAACCTGTTTTGAGGCCGATTTGAGACAGTAGTCCACAACTCTGATATAGCCATGTGTAGCAACTTACACAGCGTAGAATTTGACATCGATGGACAAACCATGTAGTATTTAACCAACAACAACAGACCTGAAAACACAGCAGAATAATCATCTTTCAAACGATGTTACAGAAAAGCCTCAACTTCATGACGTCACAGAAGATACTGTGCCAGACAATCTATGCCTCTGTTTCAACTTCCGGCTTAGCTGACTGACAAATAAAACCCTATTATCCGACCACAAATGAGTTTAGGATGAAGTGATTATACTCTACTCTGGTCCTAACTGGGTAAAAACCACCACGTAGACAGATCAACAGCAAGGCCACTAGCCTACCTCAGGGGTCGGAGGTGAAGGGTCAGACAGTCTGATGACCGCAGGGGTTAGAGGTCAGAGGTCAGTCTACACTCGTTAATTTAGCAGAACATGAGAATGTTGAACAATAACTTTTCAGAACACTTTCGATCAATCAATCTCCCTGTCCACCGTTGGATTCTCTCTATGTATCTATGCGTGATGGAACGTAACATACATTGGCTCAGTAAGGGTCCTTTTGTAAGCATTTTCACACAACTGAGCCGAACCGAACTGAGCCCGAGTTGTACTGGCCTGGTTGGTTTAGGTCGGCGTGACAGTGTGAAAAGGGTACTAGAGAGCAGTGTGGTCAGACCAAAGGCATGGTGGTGTTACAATCTGATGATACCAGGAACTACACCTGGAAAGGATGACCTCACAGGAGGTGACTGAGAAGCCCGGTTCCAGGTCTGTTTGTGACAACCACCATAGGAGTTGAATATAGAACACAAACAGACCTGGAACCAGGCTAGCCTGAGTGGTAGTGGTTGAATATTCTAACTAAGCAAAAGCTTAATTCCAAAGATCAAAACAAAGCCAATATGCTGTCTATCCCAAAGTACAATTATACAGTATGCATTTTACATTTTCTGTAGATTTCTACTGATTTGTTTATGTTGGTGTTTTTGTTTTTGTAAAACAAAATCATGATTTTTTCTTTATTTTAATTGGTTGGAACACAAATGGGAACTGGTATTAAATTGTGGTGTTGTATTGGAGTCGTATGGATAACCTATTGATAAGCAATTAAATGATGATCAAAATGAAGGAAATATTCAGTTAATGTTGTTCCGCTTACCCTGTCTGTGTAAAGACAAAATAAACCCTGTCTGTGTAAAGACAAAATAAAGAAATCACAATGGTCTTATCCATATGATTTGTCCTCATGACTTGAAAACCAAAAAGCATTTTTCAGATGATAATTATTGTATACATGTTTTGTTCCATGTCTCAAATAGAGATGCTCAAATCAGACTGAAACGTTTCAGTTTACATTTTAGCAGACGCTCTGGGAGCGACTTACAGGAGCAATTAGGGGTAAGTGCCTTGCTCAAGGGCACATCGACATATTTTTCACCTAGTCGGCTTGGGGATTAGAACCAGCGACCTTTCGGTTACTGGCACAACGCTCTTAACCACTAAGCTACCTGCCGCCCAAATTCTGCAGTTTACTTCTCAAGACAAGGAGAAAAGATAAGACTGTTTAAAATAATCCATTAGTTTTCTTTCTTTCCTTTGAATTTAAGCATTTTGAACAAAGAGATAGCAAGAATGTATTGGGCCTGAATCACCGGACTACCGTAGAACAATTCAACTGCTTTAAAACACACATCATTCACTCCACCTGTGTCGATGAGACCACAGCATTTATAATAATCTGGTGTCATGGATACTGACAGATTGCTGGGCAGGGAGTGTCCTACTGCCTAATATTGCTAGAAGTGATTTCTGTAGTGGGACATAAAGACTGAGGCAGTGATCTCAAATCCATGCCCTTTGATACAGTACGGCCTAATGAAAAGGAACAACTAATGTGATATTAACAAGTCAAATAAATACTCTAGCATGATGTGCATTGACGGGGTAATATTTTGTTTTATACATTTATACCTTTATTTTACCAGGTAAGACTGAGATGAGTCGATGTGATGAAGACCAATACCAAAAAACCTAAATACATTATGGCTAAATTAATTTATATGGAGCAAGTCTGGAAGGTAACAGCACAGCTATCTTATAATATAATATGCCATTTAGCAGACGCTTTTATCCAAAGCGACTTACAGTCATGTGTGCATATATTTGTACGTATGGGTGGTCCCGGGGATCGAACCCACTACACTGGCGTTACAAGCGCCGTGCTCTATCAGCTGAGCTACAGAGGACCACAATCTTCACATTCACCTACAGATACTATACATTCATCTGGAGTTCTAGAGTTGTTTCATGTTCTCGATCATCTGACTGGTCACTCAACTCAACTCAACTCAAAATAACTTCCCAACACAGTTTAAATCTGTGAAATATTTACACAACTGAGAAGAGCCATACGTTCAGATTGTCATACTTATATCTGTTTGCATGTATTTCAGTAGTTTCCCTTTTCAATTTGAGCAAACAATACATATAGGGTCTGGATTCTTTCTGAACCTTGGTATATGATCCCTACCCTACAAAATAGGTAGGACTTCAAAATAGTATTTGTGCCTCTCATCTGTGCAATATTATTAGGTGTAAAAAAACAAAAAAACAAAAAACAGGTAAAAGGTAATGATGAAAATACCAACTATCCGTATCAGTGTCACGTGTACGACTGCATACATTGGAGCTTTAATCATGTTCAAGTTGTCGATGTAATGGGCACTTTAAAACATTTGACCAACATCCCAGTCCTTTCTCAGATGATTCATCTGTGTGTTTGTGTGCTGTTTATATTTGCTGCTTTACATTGCATTCGTGTTTTGTAGGCATCATGCTAAATACTTTTTTTTTTCTCCCGGTATCTCAGTTTTAGTTTTTTATCCCCACTATCATCAAATGGTAGTGTTGTATATTCTGCTATTAATATCAAATAAACTGCTTTGATTTCTTCACATTCAGTCTCTGCCGCCTGTCTTTGATTTCTTCACATTCAGTCTCTGCCGCCTGTCTTTCGTATATTCGTCTGAGTGTGCCAGAGCGCAAAATAACTGATGAATTTACGAACGCTCAACACCAGTCGGCAAAAAAGCGTAATTAAATTGTTGCCAGCAGCACAGTTATAGTCACCAACGCTCTGGATAACATGAAAACAGCTTAACCAGCTCTGCTTGGAAGAGTAAAATGATCAGAGTGAGGTGTTCTTTCTGGAAGTAGCTAGAAAGCTAGCCAACGTTAGCCAGTTAGCTTGTGTGCTTGACTGCCGTTGTGAGGTCAGAACGGCTCGGATCAACCCTACTCCTCCGCCAGAGCGTCCGGTAGCGCTCTGAACGCTCCGAGAGCGAAACGCTCTGAATTTATGAACGCCCTGAGAGCACTCTGAGCCACTCTGCCACTCCAGATTGAATTTACGAACACACCCTTTGATTTCTTCACATTCAGTCTCTGCCTCCTGTCTTTCTACGAGGGTCCATGGAGATCCACACACAGTACAATATGATATTATATCAACATATTATATATCATACATTAGTGTTCTATTTAATTCTTGTCCATGTGAGATGGCCTTTTGAAAACAGTTGAGGTCGTTAAGGGGACTATTATTAGGGTCTTTCCACCAATTGGGTGCCTTTTGATCAGTGTAACTTGGTGAGAAAAAAACGTTTTGTTTCACCTAATTTTAACACTGTCATGTTCAACTTAATAAAAAACATGTTTTCCCATCTCAAGAAGTTAAATAATGACTATAGTAAGAGCCAAGTAAAATAAGAGGGTTGACCATAACAGGGTTGACCGTAACAGTGTTGACAGTAACAGGGTTGACGATTTAATCTTAAATCAGCTATAAATCCCCTTGTGACAGGAGGAATGGAAGCTTGTTGTGTGCAACAGGATAGGGGCAATTGAATGCAAGCATCACCCCAAAAAAACTACATTGTTTAAACATTTCTAGCCAGTCTATCTAGAAATATAGCTATCTCAATTACCTCGTACCCCTGCACATGGACTCGGTACTGGTACTCCCTGTATATAGCCATGTTATTTTTTTACTCGTTATATTTATTAATTATTCACTGTGTGTTTATTCCTCGTGTCACTATTTCTATTGTATCTTTAACTCTGCAAAAAAGACCCGTACTGTAAGTCAGCATTTCACCGTTAGTCTACACCTGTAGTTTTACGAAGCACGTGACAAATAACATTTGATTTGATTGTGATTTCTATGGGTAACAGGGTTGACAATGTTAAGCTCGATTTTCCACCACAAACACCAGAAAATGGCCATAGAGAGTCAAACCAGCTCACCTGGTTTTACGCTAGGGGTTGAACTGTAAGACGTTCAATGTTTATTTTGAAACAAAAATCTTTAAAAAAGGAATAGTTTCACCGTATTAAAACGAGAGTTCAGTTCACGTAACAGGGTTGACTTTAAAATGAGGGACTTTTTTTGGGGGGATAAACCTTTAAATGAATCACTAATCACATTAAAATAAATCATAATCGCCAGAAATGACTTCAACATAATAACTAGGGCTTTACAATGATGGTGAAAACTTGGGAGAAATGTTGGGGTTAAGTCTTTCTCCATATGAAAAATCAGATTGATTGAATTTTCCATGTGATCTATGTTAAAGGGAACTTCATTTAATATAACAGGCTTTAAAATTCAATATTGATGAATCATTTCTACTTAAAATATCAAAGGGTGCAAAAGGCCCTCATTTCGTGGAATGACCCACACAGTACTGTATCTACAATGCACTTACATAAAAACGTATCCTCTCATCCAGACGGTGACCTGCATTGAACAAAAAATTACAACAGCAATGCCCAAGAATAGCACAACGAAAAAGGTCAAAGGTCAAGCACAAGCAGTTAAAAAACACCTGGCTGACTACGTGGGCACAGCACTGAGAGAACCTAGAACCATCTCTCTGTATCCTTTACGGCACCTCAAACATACAAATCTGCAACCTTTTCTTAAACTGACACATTGTTTTATTTGTTAATTTAATTATTTGTTTAGATGGACTGTACACTGCAATTCAGCCCTTAGCTGCCAATGTTGTACACAACTAAACCTTAAATATATACAGTGCATTCGGAAAGTATTCAGACCCCTTGACTTTTTCCACATTTTGTTACGTTACAGCCTTATTCTAAAATTGATTAAATTACTTTTTTTCCTCATCAATCTACACGCAATACCTCATAATGACGAAGCGAAAACAGGTTTTTAGAAATGTTTGAAAATGTATTAAAAATAAAAACCTGAAATACCTTATTTGCATAAGTATTCAGACCCTTTGCTATGAGACTCGAAATTGAGCTCAGGTGCATCCTGTTTCCGTTGATCATCCTTGAGATGTTTCTACAACTTGATTGGAGTCCACCTGTGGTCAATTCAATTGATTTGACATGATCTGGAAAGGCACACACCTGTCTATATAAAGTCCCACAGTTGGGAACTGGTATTAAATTGTGGTGTTGTATTGGAGTCGTATGGATAACCTATTGATAAGCAATTAAATGATTATCAAAATGAAGGAAATATTCAGAGTTAATGTTGTTCCGCTTCACCCTGTCCGTGTAAAGACAAAATAAACCTTGTCTGTGTAAAGACAAAATAAAGAAATCACAATGCAAAAACCAAGCCATTAATTCGAAGGAATTGTCTGTAGAGCTCAGAGACAGGATTGCGTCGAGGCACAGATCTGGGGAAGGGTACCAAAATATTTCTGCAGCATTGAAGGTCCCCAAGAACACAGTGGCCTCCCTCATTAAATGGAAGATGTTCGGAAACACCAAGACTCTTCATAGAGCTGGCCGCCCGACCGAACTGAGCAATCGGGGGAGAAGGGCCTTGGTCAGGGAGGTGACCAAGAACCAGATGGTCACTCTGACAGAGCTCCAGAGATCCTCTGTGGAGATGGGAGAACCTTCCAGAAGGACAACCATCTCTGCAGCACTCCACCAATCAGGCCTTTATGGTAGAGTGGCCAGACGGAAGCCACTTCTCAGTAAAAGGCACATGACAGCCCGCTTGGAGTTTGTCAAAAGGCACCTAAAGGACTCTCAGACCATGAGAAACAAGATCCTCTGGTCTGATGAAACCAAGATTTAACTCTTTGGCCTGAATGCCAAGCGTCACGTCTGGAGGAAACCTGGCACCATCTCTACGGTGAAGCATTGTGGTGACAGCATCATGCTGTGGGGATGTTTTTCAGCGGCAGGGACTGGGAGACTAGTTAGGAGCGAGGGAAAGATGAACGGAGCAAAGTACAGAGAGATCCTTGATGAAAACCTGCTCCAGAGCGCTCAGGACCGACTGGGGCGAAGGTTCACCTTCCAACAGGACAACTACCCTAAGCACACAGCCAAGACAACGCAGGAGTGGCTTCAGGACAAGTCTCTGAATGTCCTTGAGTGGCCCAGCCAGAGCCCGGACTTGAACCCGATCGAACATCTCTGGAGAGACCTGAAAATAACTGTGCAGCGACGCTCCCCATCCAACCTGACAGAGCTTGAGAGGATCTGCAGAGAAGAATGGGAGAACCTCCACAAAATACAGGTGTGCCAAGCTTGTAGCGTCATACCCAAGAAGACTCGAGGCTGTAATCGCTGCCAAAGGTGCTTCAACAAAGTACTGAGTAAAGGGTCTGAATACTTATGTAAATGTAATATTTCCGTTTTTTATTTTTTAATAAATTAGCAAACATTTCTAAAAACCTGTTTTTGCTCTTTCATTATGGGGTACTGTGTGTAGATTGATGAGAAGACAAAAATAAAAAATATATTTTAGAATAAGACTGTAACGTAACAAAATGTGGAAAAAGTCAAGGGGTCTGATTACTTTCTGAATGCACTGTATATTCCTGTCAATTCCACAATCACATTAGCTTAAGGCCTTGCTTCTAGGCTCCTGGTTACTAGGGCAACATCCACCCTTCACCTTATCAGGCGACATAGTCTTTTTATTACCTGATGGGTAGAACACAGGTAAGATGGGGTGGTAGGAAAATATGTATCTGTTTATACCAGGGCTCTCCAACCCTGTTCTTGGAGAGCTACGGTCCTGTAGGTTTTCACTCCAACCGTAATTTAGTGCACCTGATTCTAATAATTAGCTGGTTGGTAAGCTGAATCAGGTTAGTTACAACTGGGGTTGGAGTTATCTCTCAGGAACAGGGTTGGAGTTAAAACCTACAGGACCCTAATCTAGCACTCCTGATTCTAACAATTAGCTGGTTGATAAACTGAATCAGGTTAGTTACAACTGGGGTTGGAGTGAAAAGGAGGGTATCTCTCCAGGAACAGCGTTGGAGTTAAAAGCGACACAGTCATGTGGGTAGATTTTATATATGGGTAGTCCCAGGAATCAAACCCTCTCCCTCTCTCTCTCTCCCTCTCTGCCGCACCTGCTGTCTCGACCTCTGAACGTTTGGCTATGAAAAGCCAACTGACATTTACTCCTGAGGTACTGACCTGTTGCACCCTCTACAACCACTGTGATTATTATTTGACCCTGCTGGTCATCTATGAACATTTGAACATCTTGAAGAAGGATCTGGCCTTAATGGCCATGTACTCTTATAATCTCCACCGGCACAGCCAGAAGAGGACTGGCCACCCCTCAGTACCTGGTTCCTCTCTAGGTTTCTAAGTAGGTTCCTGCCTTTCTAGGGAGTTTTTCCTAGCAACCGTGCTCCTACAGTGGCTTGCGAAAGTATTCACCCCCCTTGGCATTTATCCTATTTTGTTGCCTTACAACCTGGAATTAAAATGGATTTTGGGGTGGTTTGTATCATTTGATTTACACAACATACCTACCACAAGAAATAAGACAAAAAAACAGAAAACTTGAGCGTGCATAACTATTCACCCCCCCCCCCAAAGTCAATACTTTGTAGAGCCACGTTTTGCAGCAATTACAGCTGCAAGTTCTTGGGGTATGCCTCCTGAGTGGCGCAGTGGTCTAAGGCACTGCATTGCAGTGCTAACTGTGCCACTAGAGATTCTGGTTCGAATCCAGGCTCTGTCGCAGCCGGCCGCGACCGGGAGACTCATGGGCGGCGCACAATTGGCCCAGGGTAGGGGAGGGAATGGCCGGCAGGGATGTAGCTCTGTTGATAGAGCATGGCGTTTGCAACGCCAGGGTTGTGGGTTCGATTCCCACGGGGGGCCAGTATAAATAAAAAAATTACAAAAATAATATGTATTCACTGTAAGTCGCTCTGGATAAGTGCGTCTGCTGAATGACTAAAATGTAAATGTATAAGCTTGGCACATCTGGCCACTGGAATTTTGCCCATTCTTCAAGGCAAAACTGCTCCAGCTCCTTCAAGTTGGATGGGTTCCACTGGTGTACAGCAATCTTTAAGTCATACCCCAGATTCTCAATTGGATTGAGGTCTGGGCTTTGACTAGGCCATTCCAAGACATTTAAATGTTTCCCCTTAAACCACTCAAGTGTTGCTTTAGCAGTGTGCTTAGGGTCATTGTCCTGCTGGAAGATGAACCTCCGTCCCAGTCTCAATTCTCTGGAAGACTGAAACAGGTTTCCCTCAAGAATTTCCTTTTATTTTGCGCCATCCATCATTCCTTCAATTCTGACCAGGTTCCCAGTCCCTGCTGATGAAAAACATCCCCACAGCATGATGCTGCCACCATCATGCTTCACTGTGGGGATGGTGTTCTTGGGGTGATGAGAGGTGTTGGATTTGCGCCAGACATAACGTTTTCCTTGATGGCCAGAAAGCTCAATTTTAGTCTCATCTGACCAGAGTACCTTCTTCCATATGTTTGGGGAGTCTCCCACATGCCTTTTGGCGAACACCAAACGTGTTTGCTTATTTTTTTCTTTAAGCAATGGCTTTTTTCTCGCCACTCTTCCGTAAAGCCCAGCTCTGTGGAGTGTACCGCTTAAAGTGGTCCTATGGACAGATACTCCAATCTCCGCTGTGGAGCTTTGCAGCTCCTTCAGGGTTATCTTTGGTCTCTTTGTTGCCTCTCTGATTAATGCCCTCCTTGCCTGGTCTGTGAGTTTTGGTGGGCGGCCCTCTCTTGGCAGGTTTGTTGTGGTGCCATATTCTTTCAATTTTTTAATAATGGATTTAATGGTGCTCCGTGGGATGTTCAAAGTTTCTGATCTTTTTTTATAACCCAACCCTGATCTGTACTTCTCCACAACTTCGTCCCTGACCTGTTTGGAGATCTCCTTGGTCATCATGGTGCTTCTTTCTTGGTGGTGCCTCTTGCATAGTGGTGTTGCAGACTCTGGGGCCTTTCAGAACAGGTGTATATATATACTGAGATCATGTGACAGATTTATTATTATTATTATTATTATTATTATCATGTGACACTTAGATTGCACACAGGTGGACTTTATTTATCTAATTATGTGACTTCTGAAGGTAATTGGTTGCACCAGATCTTATTTAGGGGCTTCATAGCAAAGGGGGTGAACACATATGCACGCACCACTTTTCCGTTATTTATTTTTTTGAAAAAAAAATTACTAGTTATTTTTTTCATTTCACTTCACCAATTTGGACTATTTTGCGTATGTCCATTACATGAAATCCAAATAAAAAACCATTTAAATTATAGGTTGTAATGCAACAAAATAGGAAATACGCCAAGGGAGATGAATACTTTTGCAAGGCACTGTACATCTGCATTGCTTGCTGTTTGGGGTTATAGGCTGGGTTTCTGTATAAGCACTTTGTGACATCTGCTGATGTAATATAATAATAATATATTCCATTTAGCAGACACTTTTATCCAATGTGACTTACAGTCGTGTGCATAGATTTTATATATGGGTGGTCCCAGGAATCAAGTCCACTACACTGGTGTTGCAAGCGCCATGCTCTACCAACTGAATTACAGAAGACTACGTAAAAAGGGCTTTATAAATACATTTGATTGATTGATCTGCATTGACCCTTCTATTTTATTTTTGTCTCTATGCACACTCACACACACACACACATTCATACTGCCTCTACACACACTCACATACAATCATCATATATGTTGCTGCTACTCTGTTTATCATATTTTCTGATGCCTAGTCACCTTACCCCTATACATACAGTATCTACCTCTATCACTCCAGTATCCCTGCACATTGTAAATATGGTTTTGGAACTGACCCCCGTATTTAACATCTTACATTCTCGTGTTCTTAATTCTATTTCTTGTGTTGTTCTACTTGACTTTACTATTATTTTTTTATAGTACTACTGATATTGATTACTGCATTGTTGGGAAAGAGCAAGCTAGAAGGGCATTTCACTGTCCTAGTGCACACGACAAAAACTTGAAACATTTGACAAATGCATCAAACATTTATTTTCAAATAAACATAGATAACACATGAATGAATGTCTACATATGTACCGAAACATCCATCAGAATAACTGAACAAATGTTAGCCCTGCCTGCTTCCTCCACGGTGACTCAGTCTGTACCCAGAGAAGAATCAACAGTCTCCAATCTGGCAATCAAGAGGCTCCAATCTGGCAACCAAGAGGCTCCAATCTGGCAATCAAGAGGCTCCAATCTAGCAATCAAGAGGCTCCAATCTGGCAATCAAGAGGCTCCAATCTAGCAATCAACAGTCTCCAATCTGGCAATCAAGAGGCTCCAATCTGGCAATCAAGAGGCTCCAATCTGGCAATCAAGAGGCTCCAATCTGGCAATCAAGAGGCTCCAATCTGGCAATCAAGAGGCTCCAATCTGGCAACATCCCTCCACTATTCACAGTCGAAAAAACGCCAAGAGAACTTGGAAATATTAGAGAAGCAGCTCTCTGTTCACAGTTGGAGGCTGTTCCGTTGTAAAGTCTTTATATGAACAATCCCTTATGGTTTCCAAGGCTACAGCAGATCCCAAAGTCTAGACGGTTAACAGCGATACTAGCATTTGTTGAGTCTATGGAAGTCCTGTTGAATACACTGTACAATGGACACACATTATTTAGAAGCTTGTTTGTCTCAGTGTCAGAGTGATGGTCAGTCCAGTGATGGTGAACCACTTCCATAGAACAGGAGAAGGATAGCTCCTTCTTAGCTCTGGTCCATGGGGTTTATGTGCAGCTCAGCATCACAAAGACACACCTAAACGCCCTGGACCAGAGCTAGACCATTGTTGCATAAAAGGTGACATGTTATTACAAGCATTCAATCTATCACGAAGAATCAATCCCATATGTTACGGGTGAAATGGAGAACCATGAAATGCATGTCTGGCACATCTTCTCCCTGTTATCGTTGTAACTCCTAATCTCATAACCTCCCCTCCTTTCCTCCCCTCCTTTCCTCCCCTCCTCGGCCGGGTCCACCTCCCCTCCTTTCCTCCCCTCCTCGGCCGGGTCCACCACCCCCTTTACTCCCCTACTCGGCCGGGTCCACCACCCCCTTTCCTCCCCTCCTCGGCCGGGTCCACCACCCCCTTTACTCCCCTACTCGGCCGGGTCCACCACCCCCTTTCCTCCCCTCTCGGCCGGGTCCACCACCCCCCTTCCTCCCTCCTCGGCCGGGTCCACCACCCCGTTTCCTCTCCCCTCCTCGGGCCGGGTCCACCACCCCCCTTTACTCCCTACTCGGCCGGGTCCACCACCCCCTTTCCTCCCCTCCTCGGCCGGGTCCACCACCCCCTTTCCTCCCCTACTCGGCCGGGTCCACCACCCCCTTTCCTCCCCTACTCGGCCGGGTCCACCACCCCCTTTCCTCCCCTACTCGGCCGGGTCCACCACCCCGTTTCCTCCCCCTACTCGGCCGGGTCCACCACCCTTTACTCCCCTACTCGGGCGGGTCCACCACCCCCTTTCTCCCCTCCTCGGCCGGGTCCACCACCCCCTTTACTCCCCTACTCGGCCGGGTCCACCACCCCCCTTTCCTCCCCTCCTCGGCCGGGTCCACCACCCCCTTTCCTCCCCTCCTCGGCCGGGTCCACCACCCCTTTACTCCCCTACTCGGCCGGGTCCACCTCCCCTCCTTTACTCCCCTACTCGGCCGGGTCCACCACCCCCTTTACTCCCCTCCTCGGCCGGGTCCACCTCCCCTCCTTTACTCCCCTACTCGGGCCGGGTCCACCACCCCCTTTCCTCCCCTACTCGGCCGGGTCCACCACCCCCTTTCCTCCCCTACTCGGCCGGGTCCACCACCCCCTTTCCTCCCCTCCTCGGCCGGGTCCACCACCCCCTTTCCTCCCCTACTCGGCCGGGTCCACCACCCCCTTTCCTCCCCTACTCGGCCGGGTCCACCACCTCCTTTACTCCCCTACTCGGCCGGGTCCACCACCCCCTTTACTCCCCTACTCGGCCGGGTCCACCACCCCGTTTTCTCCAATCCCACCTTAAGTCAATCCACTCTGGCCTGGACACTCATTCTCTCATTTCATTCCTCCTCACCTCTCAATACCCTGCTGCTGAACACACACACACACTTCCTCATCCACCTCTCCCCCCCTCTAATAGCCCATCCCCCCCTCCTCTAATAGCCCCCCCCCCTCCTCTAATAGCCCATCCCCCCCTCCCTCCTCTAATAGCCCATCCCCCCTCCCTCCTCTAATAGCCCATCCCCCTCCCTCCTCTAATAGCCCATCCCCCTCCCTCCTCTAATAGCCCATCCCCCCTCCCTCCTCTAATAGCCCATCCCCCTCCCCTCCTCTAATAGCCCATCCCCCCTCCCTCCTCTAATAGCCCACCCCCCTCCCTCCTCTAATAGCCCATCCCCCTCCCTCCTCTAATAGCCCACCCCCTCCCTCCTCTAATAGCCCATCCCCCTCCTCTAATAGCCCATCCCCTCCCTCCTCTAATAGCCCATCCCCCTCCCTCCTCTAATAGCCCATCCCCCCTCCCTCCTCTAATAGCCCATCCCCCCCTCCCTCCTCTAACAGCCCATCCCCCCTCCCTCCTCTAATAGCCCATCCCCCCTCCCTCCTCTAATAGCCCACCCCCGCCCTCCTCTAATAGCCCACCCCCTCCCTCCTCTAATAGCCCACCCCCTCCCTCCTCTAATAGCCCACCCCTCCCTCCTCTAATAGCCCATCCCCCTCCCTCCTCTAATAGCCCACCCCCTCCCTCCTCTAATAGCCCATCCCCTTCCCTCCTCTAATAGCCCCCCTCCCTCCTCTAATAGCCCATCCCCCTCCTCCTCTAATAGCCCACCCCCTCCTCTAATAGCCCACCCCCCTCCTCTAATAGCCCCACCCTCCTCTAATAGCCCATCCCCCCTCCTCTAATAGCCCATCCCCCTCCCTCCTCTAATAGCCCATCCCTCCCTCCTCTAATAGCCCACCCCCTCCTCTAATAGCCCATCCCCCCTCCCTCTTCTAATAGCCCATCCCTCCTCTAATAGCCCCCCTCCTCTAATAGCCCATCCCCCCCTCCTCTAATAGCCCACCCCCCTCCTCTAATAGCCCATCCCCACTCCCTCCTCTAATAGCCCATCCCCCCTCCTCTAATAGTCCATCCCCATCCCTCCTCTAATAGCCCCCCTCCCTCCTCTAATAGCCCATCCCCCCTCCTCTAATAGCCCACCCCCCTCCCTCTAATAGCCCCCCCTCTAATAGCCCACCCCCCCCCTTCTCTAATATCAATCAATTTCAATCAATTTTATTTTATATAGCCCTTCTTACATCAGCTAATATCTCGAAGTGCTGTACAGAAACCCAGCCTAAAACCCCAAACAGCTAGTAATGCAGGTGTAGAAGCACGGTGGCTAGGAAAAACTCCCTAGAAAGGCAAAACCTAGGAAGAAACCTAGAGAGGAACCAGGCTATGAGGGGTGGCCAGTCCTCTTCTGGCTGTGCCGAGTGGAGATTATAACAGAACCATGCCAAGATGTTCAAAAATGTTCATAAGTGACAAGCATGGTCAAATAATAATCAGGAATAAATCTCAGTTGGCTTTTCATAGCCGATCATTAGAGTTTAAAACAGCAGGTCTGGGACAGGTAGGGGTTCCATAACCGCAGGCAGAACAGTTTAAACTGGAATAGCAGCAAGGCCAGGCGGACTGGGGACAGCAAGGAGTCACCACGGCCGGTAGTCCCGACGTATGGTCCTAGGGCTCAGGTCTCTCAGTTGGCTTTTCATAGCCGATCATTTGGAGTTGAAAACAGCAGGTCTGGGACAGGTAGGGGTTTCGTAGCCGCAGGCAGAACAGTTGAAACTGGAATAGCAGCAAGGCCAGGCGGACTGGGGACAGCAAGGTGTCATCATGCCCGGTAGTCCTGACGTATGGTCCTAGGGCTCAGGTTCTCAGAGAGAAAGAGAGAACGAGAGAATTAGAGAGAGCATACTTAAATTCCCCCTCCCTCCTCTAATAGCCCACCCCCCTCCCTCCTCTAATAGCCCACCCCCCTCCCTCCTCTAATGGCCCACCCCCCTCCCTCCTCTAATAGCCCATCCCCCTCCCCTCCTCTAATAGCCCACCCCCCTCCCTCCTCTAATAGCCCATCCCCCTCCCTCCTCTAATAGCCCCCCCACCCCCCTCCCTCCTCTAATAGCCCATCCACCTCCCTCCTCTAATAGCCCATCCCTCCCTCCTCTAATAGCCCACCCCCTCCCTCCTCTAATAGCCCATCCCCCTCTCCTCTAATAGCCCACCCCCTCCCTCCTCTAATAGCCCCCCCCCCTCCCTCCTCTAATAGCCCACCCCCTCCCTCCTCTAATAGCCCACCCCCTCCCTCCTCTAATGGCCCACCCCCTCCCTCCTCTAATAGCCCATCCCCCCTCCCTCCCTCTAATAGCCCACCCCCCTCCCTCCTCTAATAGCCCATCCCCCTCCCTCCTCTAATAGCCCATCCCCCTCCCTCCTCTAATAGCCCACCCCACTCCCTCCTCTAATAGCCCATCCCCTCCCTCCTCTAATAGCCCATCCCCCTCCCTCCTCTAATAGCCCCCCCTCCTCTAATAGCCCATCCCCATCTCCTCTAATAGCCCATCCCCACCCTCCTCTAATAGCCCACCCTCCCTCCTCTAATAGCCCATCCCCCCACCCTCCTCTAATAGCCCACCCCTCCCTCCTCCAATAGCCCATCCCCCTCCCTCACCCTAATAGCCCACCCCCTCCTCTAATAGCCCCCCTCCCCTAATAGCCCACCCCCCTCCTCTAATAGCCCCCCCTCCTCTAATATCCCCCCTCCCCCTAATAGCCCATCCCCCTCCCTCCTCTAATAGCCCCCCACCCCTCCCTCCTCTAATAGCCCCCTCCCCCCCTCCTCTAATAGCCCCCCCTCCCTCCTCTAATAGCCCCCCCTCCCTCCTCTAATAGCCCATCCCCATCTCCTCTAATAGCCCATCCCCCTCCCTCCTCTAATAGCCCACCCCCTCCCTCCTATAATAGCCCATCCCCCTCCCTCCTCTAATAGCCCACCCCCTCCTCTAATAGCCCCCCTCCTCTAATAGCCCCCCCCTCCTCTAATAGCCCCTCCCCTAATAGCCCATCCCCCCTCCCTCCTCTAATAGCCCCCCCACCCCCTCCCTCCTCTAATAGCCCCCCCTCCCTCCTCTAATAGCCCCCCTCCCTCCTCTAATAGCCCATCCCCCCTCCTCTAATAGCCCACCCCCTCCCTCCTCTAATAGCCCATCCCCCCTCCCTCCTCTAATAGCCCATCCCCCTCCCTCCTCTAATAGCCCATCCCCCTCCCTCCTCTAATAGCCCACCCCCCCTCCTCTAATAGCCCATCCCCCTCCCTCCTCTAATAGCCCATCCCCCCTCCTCTAATAGCCCATCCCCCTCCCACTCCTCTAATAGCTCCCCCTCCTCTAATAGCCCACCCCCTCCTCTAATAGCCCACCCCCTCCTCTAATAGCCCACCCCCCTCCTCTAATAGCCCACCCCCTCCCTCCTCTAATAGCCCATCCCCCCTCCTCTAATAGCCCATCCCCCCTCCCTCCTCTAATAGCTCCCCCCCTCCTCTAATAGCCCACCCCCTCCTCTAATAGCCCACCCCCCTCCTCTAATAGCCCACCCCCCTCCCTCCTCTAATAGCCCATCACCCCCTCCCTCCTCTAATAGCCCATCACCCTCCCTCCTCTAATAGCCCATCCCCCCTCCCTCCTCTAATAGCCCCTCCCCCTCCCTCCTCTAATAGCCCATCCCCTCCCTCCTCTAATAGCCCCCCCTCCTCTAATAGCCCCCCCTCCCTCCTCTAATAGCCCACCCCTCCCTCCTCTAATAGCCCACCCCCCTCCCTCCTCTAATAGCCCACCCCCCTCCCTCCTCTAATAGCCCACCCCCTCCCTCCTCTAATAGCCCATCCCCCTCCCTCCTCTAATAGCCCATCCCCCCTCCCTCCTCTAATAGCCCGCCCCCCTCCCTCCTCTAATAGCCCATCCCCCTCCCTCCTCTAATAGCCCGCCCCCTCCCTCCTCTAATAGCCCATCCCCCTCCCTCCTCTAATAGCCCACCCCTCCCTCCTCTAATAGCCCATCCCCCTCCCTCCTCTAATAGCCCACCCCTCCCTCCTCTAATAGCCCACCCCCCCTCCCCCTAATAGCCCACCCCCCTCCCTCCTCTAATAGCCCATCCCCCCTCCCTCCTCTAATAGCCCATCATCCCCCTCCCTCCTCTAATAGCCCACCCCCCTCCCTCCTCTAATAGCCCACCCCCTCCCTCCTCTAATAGCCCATCCCCTCCCTCCTCTAATAGCCCACCCCCCTCCCTCCTCTAATAGCCCATCCCCCTCCCTCCTCTAATAGCCCATCCCCCCTCCCTCCTCTAATAGCCCACCCCCTCCCTCCTCTAATAGCCCACCCCCTCCCTCCTCTAATAGCCCATCCCCCCTCCCTCCTCTAATAGCCCATCCCCCTCCCTCCTCTAATAGCCCACCCCCCTCCCTCCTCTAATAGCCCACCCCTCCCTCCTCTAATAGCCCACCCCCTCTCAAAGCACCCTCCTCTAATAGCCCACCCCTCCCTCCTCACCCCCCCCTCTAATAGCCCATCCCCCCTCTAATAGCCCACCCCCCTCCTCTAATAGCCCACCCCCTCCCTCCTCTAATAGCCCATCCCCTCCCTCCTCTAATAGCCCATCCCCCCTCCCCTCCTCTAATAGCTCACCCCCTCCTCCTCTAATAGCCCATCCCCCTCCCTCCTCTAATAGTCCATCCCCCCTCCCTCCTCTAATAGCCCATCCCCCCTCCCTCCTCTAATAGCCCATCCCCCCTCCCTCCTCTAATAGCCCATCCCCCTCCCTCCTCTAATAGCCCATCCCCCTCCCTCCTCTAATAGCTCACCCCCTCCCTCCTCTAATAGCCCACCCCCTCCCTCCTCTAATAGTCCATCCCCCCTCCCTCCTCTAATAGCCCATCCCCCTCCCTCCTCTAATAGCCCATCCCCCCCCCTCCTCTAATAGCCCACCCCCCTCCTCTAATAGCCCATCCCCCTCCCTCCTCTAATAGCCCATCCCCCTCCCTCCTCTAATAGCCCATCCCCCTCCCTCCTCTAATAGCCCATCCCCTCCAGATGTAGGACTGGGTTGCTGAAGATCTTTGATGAAATGATGCAAATGTTTTCATGTTGTCCATTTTATTAGATTTGATGGAAGACTTGTTGTTAATGTTGTATTCCAGTAAAAATATATGACAAATAAATAAAACAACCACAAAAAAATGACAATGATGTAACATGAAGTGGCATCTCATACATATACACATCATATCTGTAAGGGATAATCAACGAGGGCTATGCGATCTACGGAAAATAATGACGTGGAAGGTGTGTTACAGTAGTTGCCGTGGTAACCAAACAAACAGACTTCCTCCTTTAGCTAACCAAACCATCAGTTCTAACTTGCTATTATGAAAATAGAATTCAACACTGCCAATGTTTTAAAATCGACTTTTGCTTTCAAAAGCAAACTCAAACATATAGAACATGTAAGAATGAACTAAAGCCATTGAATTCTACCGTGCTGATACGCCATGCGTTATAGGGAAATAATGCACGCTCTAGAATGTCCTTCAAGCCAAATCAGACACGAGTATTCAACAATGCCATTGTATAATGTCTTATTACACTATGGTATCCACACATCTAAAAACAAACCTCAATTCGTACACATCAAGATTCTTCAACATGGTTGATGACTTCTTAAATACATTAGAATCTGGATTGTGTTCAGCAGGCACGTTAACGGAAGAATATGCCCGAAACAGAGGCGTACTCTCCGAACTCGTCCAATATGAAACACTCATTTTCTTGTTTAGTTACGGTGTGCCCTGATGAACACGACCCTGGTAATTATCACATTTTAGTAAATTACATATAAAGCACAGAGTTGAATCCATAATGTTCAAAGAGAAAGTGTAAAAAGGCACGTTATGTCATGTTACTCTGAGTGCTTGACCGACCGAGGACAAAGGAGAAGCATGCTAGTCGCTAAGCATCTGTCTGTGTCTGTCTAAACAGCAGCAGCTATAACACAGTGCTATCAGCTCAGGTTAGGTGGACAAGGCCATGGAGACCATAGTTAGACTTTGACCGGTAGCAGGTTCAGAGCTGAGTGAGGCGAGGTGAGAGGCCGGCCGGGGAGAGACAGGGATGGGGGACCCTGCAGCACCGAAGCAGGGAGGTGAGAGGCCGGCCGGGGAGAGACAGGAATGGAGGACCCTGCAGCACCGAAGCAGGGAGGTGAGAGGCCGGCCGGGGATAGACAGGGACTCATGCAGGGGCAAGATGTGCAGCAGCACTTTGTAGAAGTGGTGCCAGGGGTGATGGTGCCCTATAAGAGATTAGAGGTCAGAGGAGAGGTAAGAGGAGGTTGCTGGGTGGGAGAGGTAAGAGCATCAACTCTGGATGAGAGGCTCTACAAGGATGGATGCAGGGATACTCTAAAGACAGAGAGGAGATACTAGAGGGTCTCAAAGCAGGGGACAGTCCTCCAGACTACAGAGAGGGTCTCAAAGCAGGGGACAGTCCTCCAGACACCAGAGAGGGTCTCAAAGCAGGGGACAGTCCTTCAGACACCAGAGAGGGTCTCAAAGCAGGGGACAGTCCTCCAGACACCAGAGAGGGTCTCAAAGCAGGGGACAGTCCTCCAGACTACAGAAAGGGTCTCAAAGAGACACTGTGGATGACATACCAAAATGGAGGGGGAGCACGCTTCACAACTGTCCCAGAGCATTGGCGTACAACCAACTGGACAAGCACCAGGTGAGAAAGGATACAGTTTCTCTTCATCTTTGAAAGGATTCTAGTTTTCCAGGGATTCAACGGATGGAATGTAAGCGAGCGGCTGGGGGACAAAATAAGTGCAACTCCTCTTCTCGTCACTGTGCGTACTGACAGCTTGTTTACTAGTTTGTCTGCTTCTTCTTATGGTGGTTACTTAGAAACGTGTGCTTGGTCCCGTAGTAACAGTTGGATGGAGAGTAGGGTGCCACAATTCTGGTGACTTTCTCAGAACTCCCAGCTTTTCCAGAAATCCCGGTTGGAAGAATCCAGGAATCAGGAAGAAATAAACAGGAAATTCAGAATCATCCAAGTAGGATTTCAGGGAAACCAGGACTTTTGAGATAGTAACCTGCAGTTTGCAACACTAGTAGATGGTTGAGGAGGAGGAGGGTCATTTCTGATTGGCGAAGAAGGCCTTGGTTTCTCCGCAGGTGGGGTTGGTACACAGTGGGCAGCGCAGGGTGAGCTGACGGGAGCAGGGCTCGTCTGACTTCAGGTGGGTTTGGACCAGGTCAGCGAGAGCCTGAGAGAGGAAGGCAAGGGTCAAAGTTTGGTTTATTTGTCATATATATATATATATATATATACACACAGTGAGGGAAAAAAGTTGTTGATCCCCTGCTGATTTTGTACGTTTGCCCACTGACAAAGACATGATCAGTCTATAATTTTAATGGTAGGTTTATTTGAACAGTAAGAAACAGAATAACAACAAAAAAATCCTGAAAAACGCATGTCAGAAATGTTATTAATTGATTTGCATTTTAATGAGGGAAATAAGTATTTGACCCCTCTGCAAAACATGACTTAGTACTTGGTGGCAAAACCCTTGTTGGCAATCACAGAGGTCAGACGTTTCTTGTAGTTGGCCACCAGGTTTGCACACATCTCAGGAGGGATTTTGTCGCACTCCTCTTTGCAGATCTTCTCCAAGTCATTAAGGTTGAGGCTGACGTTTGGCAACTTGAACCTTCAGCTCCCTCCACAGATTTTCTATGGGATTAAGGTCTGGAGACTGGCTAGGCCACTCCAGGACCTTAATGTGCTTCTTCTTGAGCCACTCCTTTGTTGCCTTGGCCGTGTGTTTTGGGTCATTGTCATGCTGGAATACCCATCCACGACCCATTTTCAATGCCCTGGCTGAGGGAAGGAGGTTCTCACCCAAGATTTGACGGTACATGGCGCCGTCCATCGTCCCTTTGATGCGGTGAAGTTGTCCTGTCCCTTTAGCAGAAAAACACCCCCAAAGCATAATGTTTCCACCTCCATGTTTGACGGTGCGGATGGTGTTCTTGGGGTCATAGGCAGCATTCCTCCTCCTCCAAACACGGCGAGTTGAGTTGATGCCAAAGAGTTCCATTTGGTCTCATCTGACCACAACACTTTCACCCAGTTCTCCTCTGAATCATTCAGATGTTCATTGGCAAACTTCAGATGGCCCTGTATATGTGCTTTCTTGAGCAGGGGGACCTTGCTTCGCTGCAGGATTTCAGTCCTTCACGGCGTAGTGTGTTACCAATTCTTTTCTTGGTGACTATGGTCCCAGCTGCCTTGATTGATTGCCTTCATTGACAAGATCCTCCCATGTAGTTCTGGGCTGATTCCTCACCGTTCTCATGATCATTGCAACTCCACGAGGTGAGATCTTGCATGGAGCCCCAGGCCGAGGGAGATTGACAGTTCTTTTGTGTTTCTTCCATTTGCGAATAATCGCACCAACTGTTGTCACCTTCTCACCAAGCTGCTTGGCTATGGTCTTGTAGCCCATTCCAGCCTTGTGTAGGTCTACAATCTTGTCCCTGACATCCTTGGAGAGCTCTTTGGTCTTGGCCATGGTGGAGAGTTTGGAATCTGATTGATTGATTGCTTCTGTGGACAGGTGTCTTTTATACAGGTAACAAGCTGAGATTAGGTGCACTCCCTTTAAGAGTGTGCTCCTAATCTCAGCTCGTTACCTGTATAAAAAGACACCTGGGAGCCAGAAATCTTTCTGATTGAGAATTAAATTGAAATGCAAATCAATTTATAACATTTTTGACATGCGTTTTTCTGGATTTTGTTGTTGTTATTCTGTCTCTCACTGTTCAAATAAACCTACCATTAAAATTATAGAGTGATCATTTCTTTGTCAGTTGGCAAATGTACAAAATCAGCAGGGGATCAAATACTTTTTTCTCTCACTGTATATAAAAAAAATACATTGAATTGCTTACCCATAAGCAACTTCACCATAAACAAAATGAACACCTCCAAAAAATAAATACACATTATAAATACATAGTACACAGAGTAGCCTAGAGAGTACACAGAGTAGCCTAGAGAGTACACAGAGTAGCCTAGAGAGTACACAGAGTAGCCTAGAGAGAAAGAAAGAGGGGGAGAGACAGAAAGAGAGCGAGACGGCCTTGTAGGAGCACTGAGTGTGGCCAGAGAGAGGGATGGTGAGGAGGGATAGGGCAATCCCTTTCTTAAACAGCTGTTCCCCGGGGCTTTCTTCCCAGCTCAGCTAGCTAGCTGGGGTCTGGTAGTGCTGCTCAGACCAACCACCCACAGTCCCCCTCTCTAAAACGAACCCCTCACAGAGAGTTAGAAGTCAGAGATCATGGAGGGGCTGCTGCGTCAAACGGCTCTCTGGACTGAACATCTTTGATCCCAGCGCCAATGTTTAAGTCTCACCATCTCTCCGAGTCCGAAGCGAGAAGCAGCACATGCTTGGAACTTACACTGGGGATATTGAATGAGCAACACTGCAACACTGACTGACTGCTTTATCCCATTGCTTGGGCTGTCTAGACATCCATTTTAAAAACGCAGGTCGCTAGAGCCATTTTGATGTAAGAAATAAACTGTATTCACCTTATTTTGGCTGATTTATGAGAGATATAGAAATGTATAGAAAATTCTTATTATTGTAGAGGAATGTATGTAAACGTCATTATGTTAAATATGTATATTAGAAGCCTTTTACAGCTGCTATTGTGACAACTGGTGGAAACCTACGGTTTACCTGTAAGAATATAGAATGAAGGGTTATGGGTAAAGATGGTGTCAGTAACGCATGAGGACAGCTGATTGACCTGATGGAAGACACCTAGCAGAGCAACAGTTTTCTACCATTTCTTTTGGATTTAAATTTGCACGTTGCTACTTATCATTTTGTACTTTGGGATTTGACCCTTTTGCTGTTCATACCACTTGGAACCCGTTTAACATTTTACATTTTAGTCATTTAGCAGACGCTCTTATCCAGAGCGACTTACAGTTAGTGAATACATATATATTTTTTTATACTGGCCCCCCCCCTGGGAAACGAACCCACAACCCTGGCGTTGCAAACGCCATGCTCTATCAACTGAGCTACATCCCTGCCGGCCATTCCCTCCCCTACCCTGGACCAATTGTGCGCCGCCCATGAGTCTCCCGGTCGCGGCCGGCTGCGACAGAGCCTGGATTCGAACCAGGATCTCTAGTGGCACAGTTTGCACTGCGATGCAGTGCCTTAGACCACTGCGCCACTCAGGAGTACAATGGATTACAATGCAGTCTTTTACCACAACGGACAATTAACTTGAGTGAGTAATAAATACATTTGAACTGCAACAGCAAAATCTCCTTTCATCTATGGAAACGTGTAAAGGAACCAAACCCGTATTAAAGGCGTTTACAGAAGAGGCCTTTCAGCATCTGGACCCTCAGTCACTACGTTAGATAACGCTACAAATCCTTTAACAGCTTCTAATTGAAGGCGGAAGCGGTTAACGGAATTAACAATCTGAGAATGACCAAGCCAAAAAACACCTGGAGTAGTTTCCACAGAAGAAGATTTACATGTAGGACCAGGCAGGGCTGGGCAAGTTCACAAAATGTAAGTTGGTGCTTTTGATAAGGACGCTTAGGCCCCCCTATGTACTGTGAAGAAAGCATTTCAGATATGTCCGTTTCCTCTCTTACCTGGAAAAAGATTGGGTTTCCATTCAGAGATTCAGCCCTTCGGATGTTTTCCACACCACACTGTGAGAGAACATATGACTTGGTTAACTCAGCACCACAACAAGCAGGAAGGTAAAACAACAGTCAGACATTGAATTCTCCTGTACAGTCAGTAATATTCTTGAGACTTTAGCCTGGTGGACGGGACAGTCTACTTTAAACTTCTATAGTGGTAGAATAAGGGTCCACAGACAAACACAACTCAATTCAACCTACAGAAACCATGTCCTCCTTTAATGACTCGGAAGAGTACCGTATTTTCCGCACCGGAGTATAAGCCGCAGCAGCTAAATTGAATGATATTGAATGATGTGTACATATATAAACCGCACTGGACTATAAGCCGCAGGTGTTTTAATGTTTAATTACCATATGTAAGGGTTCGTGCACAGAGGGGATTGTCGGGAAAGAGACAAACTGTCTCGCTCTCGTAATGTCTGTCTGTCTTGCTCTCGTTCTGTCTCTCGACCACTCTCGGTTCCACTTTTTACTATTTGCGCGCTACCTGTCTCACTCTTTTTCCGGCCTCCAGCTTTTCCTGCTGGAGCCCGCCGCTAAAGGTGGGGGGCGCGGACCGGTCATAGAGCCCATAGAGTTAAAGTTGGTGGACTGTAACCTGTAAAATCCATAGATTTAGGAGGTCTTCTAGTGGCCGTTAGCTGTAAAAATCCATAGATTAGCCGCACCGTTATATAAGCCGCAGGGTCGAAAAATTGGAAAAAAGGCGCGGCTTATAGTCCGAAAATTACGGTACACAGTCTACTGTAATATCAGTGACAGGTCTGGGATCAGTCTACTGTAATATCAGTGACAGGTCTGGGATCAGTCTACTGTAATATCAGTGACAGGTCTGGGATCAGTCTACTGTAATATCAGTGACAGGTCTGGGATCAGTCTACTGTAATATCAGTGACAGGTCTGGGATCAGTCTACTGTAATATCAGTGACAGGTCTGGGATCAGTCTACTGTAATATCAGTGACAGGTCTGGGATCAGTCTACTGTAATATCAGTGACAGGTCTGGGATCAGTCTACTGTAATATCAGTGACAGGTCTGGGATGAGTCTACTGTAATATCAGTGACAGGTCTGGGATGAGTCTACTGTAATATCAGTGACAGGTCTGGGATCAGTCTACTGTAATATCAGTGACAGGTCTGGGATGAGTCTACTGTAATATCAGTGACAGGTCTGGGATCAGTCTACTGTAATATCAGTGACAGGTCTGGGGATCAGTCTACTGTAATATCAGTGACAGGTCTGGGATGAGTCTACTGTAATATCAGTGACAGGTCTGGGATGAGTCTACTGTAATATCAGTGACAGGTCTGGGATCAGTCTACTGTAATATCAGTGACAGGTCTGGGATGAGTCTACTGTAATATCAGTGACAGGTCTGGGATCAGTCTACTGTAATATCAGTGACAGGTCTGGGATCAGTCTACTGTAATATCAGTGACAGGTCTGGGATCAGTCTACTGTAATATCAGTGACAGGTCTGGGATCAGTCTACTGTAATATCAGTGACAGGTCTGGCTACATACAGGGGCTCTGAGATCAGAAGCAGAGATAAACAACAAGTGGCTCCAGCTTTAGGGTTGGCCCTCAGGGAGGATGGGGTTCAAAAACCACTAGCTAGTCAAAGGAGAAGAGAGCCCTAGCAGGGACATCGCAGAGACTGATGACAGGGAGAGAGAGAGACGGAGAGAGACGAGAGAGAGACGGAGAGAGAGAGAGACGGCGAGAGAGAGACGGGGAGAAACGAGAGAGACGGAGAGAGAGAGACGGCGAGAGAGAGAGAGACGGAGAGAGAGAGAGAGACGGAGAGAGAGAGAGACGGAGAGAGACGAGAGAGACGGAGAGAGAGACGAGAGAGACGGAGAGAGAGAGACAGAGAGAGAGAGACAGAGACGGAGAGACGGAGACAGAGAGAGAGACGGAGAGAGAGAGAGACGAGAGAGAGAGAGAGACGGAGAGAGAGAGACGGAGAGAGAGAGACGGAGAGAGAGAGAGACGGAGAGAGAGAGAGACGGAGAGAGATGAGAGAGAGAAGGCGAGAGAGAGAAGGCGAGAGAGAGACGAGAGAGAGAGAGACGGGGAGAGACGGAGAGAGAGAGAGACGGCGAGAGAGAGACGGGGAGAGACGAGAGAGACTACGAGAGAGAGACGGAGAGAGAGAGAGACGGAGAGAGAGAGAGACGGAGAGAGACGGGGAGAGACTACGAGAGAGAGAGACGGGGAGAGACGAGACAGAGAGAGAGAGACGGGGAGAGACGAGACAGAGAGAGACGGGGAGAGAGAGAGAGACAGGGAGAGACGGCGAGAGAGAGAGAGACACGGAGAGAGACACGGGGAGAGAGGAGAGAAAGCCTAAAATGAACACCCGCCAAATGCAGGTAGATTTTGGCATTGGTAGGGTACGCACACACACACACTCTTCAGGACACTCTACTATTCTGCTTATATGTCAGAATCTTTGATGTAAGGACACTCTTTTCTAGATAACATCCGTCACGTATAATCTTCACTTCTCAGTTTTCCACATCATAATAACGTTATGGCATCGTCTTGTTAGGCAAGTAGTTAGGTAAGGAACACTCACTGACCTCACCCATCAAGAGGGAGTCTAGCTCACACAGACACATACCTCCTCTCCCAGCACCTGAGAGTACTCCATGTCCAGTTCACTCACACCTCAGTACAGTACCACATACCTCCTCTCCCAGCACCTGAGAGTACTCGACGTCCAGTTCACTCACACCTCAGTACAGTACCACATACCTCCTCTCCCAGCACCTGAGAGTACTCGACGTCCAGTTCACTCACACCTCAGTACAGTACCACATACCTCCTCTCCCAGCACCTGAGAGTACTCGACGTCCAGTTCACTCACACCTCAGTACAGTACCACATACCTCCTCTCCCAGCACCTGAGAGTACTCGACGTCCAGTTCACTCACACCTCAGTACAGTACCACATACCTCCTCTCCCAGCACCTGAGAGTACTCGACGTCCAGTTCACTCACACCTCAGTACAGTACCACATACCTCCTCTCCCAGCACCTGAGAGTACTCGATGTCCAGTTCATGCAGCGTCTCGATGTGGTCGCTGGTGAAGGCGATGGGGACCAGCAGAAGGTTCTTCTTCCCCCGCTCACACAGACCCTTGATGACATCGTCTGTCTGAGGGCCCAGCCATGGCATAGGACCCACCTAGGGAGGACAGAGACACAATCAAGTCAGATTTATTTGAAAAAGGGTTGCGACACCTAGAATTTCTCACGTATGTGGAAGCTAGGTGAATTTGCAACAGCACTAGGCTGCATTCAAAACATAATCTCCCCCTCGCCCACTTCTCCGTAACATGGTGGAGACTGACGCTCGAGTCTTTAACTTTCGGTTTTGGTCCACCAGCTTCAAACAGCAGGAAAAACTATATTTTGTGTTATTGAAAATATATTTCACAGCGATTTAGATGGTACAATGATTCCCTATACTATTCGGTGTTTGTTTTCTCACAAACTGAAATTGAGCGAACAGTGAAACATTTTCACAACCAGGAAATGACAGAGCGATTTCTACATTGGCCACTTGACCCGATTTCTACTAGATAAACACAGCTAAAGTTGAAACATCTTTCCCATTATGACAACAGACACCGCTCCGGCATCTGTTGTCATAGAAATCAATAGGCGAATATTACAGCCAATCACAACACTGGTGGGTAAGTAATACTGTGAAACACTATCATTCCACTATCACTGCAGATATATTACGGACATTTTCTGAAATGACAACGCAAAAAAAATTAAATTCACCTAAGTGCATTTCACATGGGTCACAACACACTTTCCATAATTAAAAAGGAATTAAATAATTCAGGCTTTTCAATTAAGACAGAGCATTAGATATGTGAATACATTAAGAGTTCTAATCAAATTGATAATATAGTATTTAAAAGATCCTTGCTGTTAAACTGCTGTGGCTGACCTAATTATTATGTGATGTGTCAGTTATGAAACCTGGTGAGGCCAGGGTTAGGGCCAGGGTTAGGGCCAGGGTTAGGGCCAGGGTTAGGGCCAGGGTTAGGGCCAGGGTTAGGGCCAGGGTTAGGGCCAGGGTTAGGGCCAGGGTTAGGGCCAGGGTTAGGGCCAGGGTTAGGGCCAGGGTTAGGGCCAGGGTTAGGGCCAGGGTTAGGGCCAGGGCCACCACATATAGACTGGCATTACATACTGATCACCACAGGTTTGGGTCTACATGTATCACATCAGATGCTGTCGGTCTGCTCTGTCTCAGCCCTGCGTTTAAACATCAATAATATCAATGATCTCAGCCCTGCGTTTAAACATCAATAATATAAATGATCTCAGCCCTGCGTTTAAATATCAATAATATCAATGATCTCAGCCCTGCGTTTAAACATCAATAATATCAATGATCTCAGCCATGTGACCACAGTGTAGTGTCCAATCAAAATGACATATTTTCACCAAATGGGTAAAATAAGTTAATTGTGCAGGTAATCCTCTAAGAAAACCAACGGTCCAATCCGCACGTCTCCATCATAATCCGTTCAGCAGTTATTTAAAGTTTTTACCCTTTCAGGATGGCCACAACTAGGCCAGAGGAACAAAGTCAGTCAAAAACCTGGAAGAATGTATTGCGTCAGCTAGGCTGGATGCGGTGTTAAGGCTACAGGACACCAGACAGGCTCACCTTCCTGTTGAACCCGTCCTCGTTCTTCTCCAATCAGCAGAACATAAAAACAATATAGGAGGTCAGATGGATATGGATTCATTTGGATTTTTTACCCGTTTTTCCTCCCCAATTTCGTGATATCCAATTAGCGGTTACAGTCTTGTCCCATCGCTGCAACTCCCGTACGGACTCGGGAGAGGCGAAGGTCGAGAGCCATGCGTCCTCCGAAACGCGATCCCTGCCAAGCCGCACTGCTTCTTGACACACTGCTCGCTTAGCCTGGAAGCCAGCCGCACCAATGTGTCGGAGGAAACGCCGTCCAGCAGGCTTGGCCCGCCACAAGGAGTCGCTAGAGCGCGACGGGACAAGGGAATCCCGGCCGGCCAAACCCTCCCCTAACACGGACGACGCTGGGCCAAATTGTGCGCCGCCTCATGGGTCTCCCGGTCGCGGCCGACTGCGACACAGCCTGGGATCGAACCCGGGTCTGTAGTGACGCCTCTATGGATACAGATTTTGAGACGACATGTAGCATTTTCATATTTTAGTACACGCTTTTCATACCAATTCAAAACTCCTGTTCTTTTTTCGAAGATTCCTCACAAAAACAAGCGCATCTCTGAAAATGTCAACGGAGCACTGAGCGTATAACCAAGCTTTTATTTTCAAAGCCTTTTACGTTTAATTCAGCTCGTGTCATGCTCATTTCGCTTTTTACGACCCGCGGAAACAACTTTGAAGACAACGACCGCAAAACGTAACATTCGTCTTGGTAAAATGTATTTTATAACAAAAGGAAGTACGATTTCATCACCAAAGCGCCTTTTCACTCATTCTGGGTTGAGTGGACCCCCTACACAGTGTTGTATCATGGATGGAGAAGCCTTTTCACTACAGTACAACAATACAGTCCTGAGCCAATGGCTCCGTGTGGTAGAGGTAACCATGAGGGTAGAAGTCATCTTAGCTTTGGGGCTGTAATTCTCTGCACCACAGATGAAAGACAGCATAGTGTGTGTTGGTGTGTGTGTGGTCCTTACCCTGGACTGCCAGACCAGACGGTAGGGGTTACAGTGTGTGGGGTCCTTACCCTGGACTGCCAGACCAGACGGTAGGGGTTACAGTGTGTGGGGTCCTTACCCTGGACTGCCAGACCAGACGGTAGGGGTTACAGTGTGGGGTCCTTACCCTGGACTGCCAGACCAGACGGTAGGGGTTACAGTGTGGGGTCCTTACCCTGGACTGCCAGACCAGACGGTAGGGGTTACAGTGTGGGGTCCTTACCCTGGACTGCCAGACCAGACGGTAGGGGTTACAGTGTGTGGTCCCTTACCCTGGACTGCCAGACCAGACGGTAGGGGTTACAGTGTGGGGTCCTTACCCTGGACTGCCAGACCAGACGGTAGGGGGTTACAGTGTGGGGTCCTTACCCTGGACTGCCAGACCAGACGGTAGGGGTTACAGTGTGGGGTCCTTACCCTGGACTGCCAGACCAGACGGTAGGGGGTTACAGTGTGGGGTCCTTACCCTGGACTGCCAGACCAGACGGTAGGGGTTACAGTGTGGGGTCCTTACCCTGGACTGCCAGACCAGACGGTAGGGGTTACAGTGTGTGGGGTCCTTTCCCTGGACTGCCAGACCAGACGGTAGGGGTTACAGTGTGGGGTCCTTACCCTGGACTGCCAGACCAGACGGTAGGGGTTACAGTGTGTGTGGTCCTTACCCTGGACTGCCAGACCAGACGGTAGGGGTTACAGTGTGGGGTCCTTACCTGGACTGCCAGACCAGACGGTAGGGGTTACAGTGTGGGGTCCTTACCCTGGACTGCCAGACCAGACGGTAGGGGTTACAGTGTGTGTGGTCCTTACCCTGGACTGCCAGACCAGACGGTAGGGGTTACAGTGTGGGGGTCCTTACCCTGGACTGCCAGACCAGACGGTAGGGGTTACAGTGTGTGTGGTCCTTACCCTGGACTGCCAGACCAGACGGTAGGGGTTACAGTGTGGGGTCCTTACCCTGGACTGCCAGACCAGACGGTAGGGGTTACAGTGTGTGTGGTCCTTACCCTGGACTGCCAGACCAGACGGTAGGGGTTACAGTGTGGGGTCCTTACCCTGGACTGCCAGACCAGACGGTAGGGGTTACAGTGTGTGGTCCTTACCCTGGACTGCCAGACCAGACGGTAGGGGTTACAGTGTGGGGTCCTTACCCTGGACTGCCAGACCAGACGGTAGGGGTTACAGTGTGGGGTCCTTACCCTGGACTGCCAGACCAGATGGTAGGGGTTACAGTGTGTGGTCCTTACCCTGGACTGCCAGACCAGACGGTAGGGGTTACAGTGTGGGGTCCTTACCCTGGACTGCCAGACCAGACGGTAGGGGTTACAGTGTGTGGGGGTCCTTACCCTGGACTGCCAGACCAGACGGTAGGGGTTACAGTGTGGGGTCCTTACCCTGGACTGCCAGACCAGACGGTAGGGGTTACAGTGTGTGGTCCTTACCCTGGACTGCCAGACCAGACGGTAGGGGTTACAGTGTGTGTGGTCCTTACCCTGGACTGCCAGACCAGACGGTAGGGGTTACAGTGTGGGGTCCTTACCCTGGACTGCCAGACCAGACGGTAGGGGTTACAGTGCTGTAGTCTTTCCATGACTCTCTGCACCGTGGCTCCAACCTCCTGAGGGTACGGATCTCCCCTGTTCACCACCTAGAGAGAGACAAGAATGAGACGGAAAACTAGCCTGGTTGACCATCTACACAGACAACTAGCCTGGTTGACAATCTATACAGACAACACTGAAAACTAGCCTGGTTGACCATCTACACAGAAAACTAGCCTGGTTGACAATCTACACAGACAACACTGAAAACTAGCCTGGTTGACCATCTACACAGACAACACTGAAAACTAGCCTGGTTGACCATCTTCACAGACAACACAGACAACTAGCCTGGTTGACAATCTACACAGACATTTACATTACATTTTAGTCATTTAGCAGACGCTCTTATCCAGAGCGACTTACAGTTAGTGAGTGCATACATTTTCATATTGGCCCCCCCCCCGTGGGAAACGAACCCACAACCCTGGCGTTGCAAGCGCCATGCTCTACCAACTGAGCTACAGGGGAGTACAGACAACAACACTTCTTTCTCAAGGAAATGTTGAAAGGAAAATGTATCAAATAAAATAAAATATATTTATGCATCCTTTTTCACGTCAACATAAAGTGCTTTTACTTATCAATGTTTATTTTTAGTAAAACACGTATCATGAATCTTCAAATGAAATCCTCAATTAGTAACGTCCTGATAACGTCTTAGAGGAATATGTATTCTACGAATGGTCAGTACTGTACTCACGAATACAGAGAGTACAACAAGACTGAACCATCAGACCTTTCTACTACAAAAAGTATCCATGTTTAATCTCCACTGATAACGTCTTGCATAAGAGTAGCTCCTCCCCCCTAGTAGGTCTAGCGTTCAAGAAATGCTGATGTCATGTGTAATGCTGATGTCATGAGTAATGCTGATGTCATGTGTAATGCTGATGTCATGTGTAATGCTGATGTCATGTGTAATGCTGATGTCATGTGTAATGCTGATGTCATGTGTAATGCTGATGTCATGTGTAATGCTGATGTCATGATTAGATGTCTGTCCTTAGCATGTAAAAAACAGGATTCTTTTTCTAATTCACTTGAACATGAATGGTCAGTAGTCCTGTACTCACAGACAAGGGTAGTGAGTGAGCTGAGAACAGGATCACCACATCCTCCCTCTTCTCTGGGGGAAACTTCTTCAGCTCGTTGAGGACATGCTGGGAGAAACACTGCAGGAGACAATACAGATACATTATTAGATATTTATGTCGTTATCAATAAAAAAGGTGCAGCATGTTCAAATTGGCTGCTGAGGTGCAAGGAGACCCCCAGCTCCGCTAAACCATTGACAACTACATGCCGTTTTCAAGGTATTGTTAAATAAATTTTATAACTAGTTGGTTTTAATATCATCACCTCTTTAAGAGTATAGTCAGAACTACACAATTCTGATTATTCCACATTTAGCTCTAACATCAGAATTATACAGAAAGTAACAGCATGTTTTTCATGACCAGTAAACTTCAATTGATCATGTATTTTCAGACACGTGAGGGAAGCCAGATCCATTTGGCATGTACAGTGCCTTACGAAAGTATTCGTAGCCCTTGACCTATTCCACATTGAACCTGAATTCAAAATTGATTAAATATGTCCCCCCCCCTCCCCTCCCCTCCCCCATCTACAAACAATAACCCATGATACCAATGTGAAAACATGTTTTTAGAAAATGTGGGGAATTGAAATACAGAAATCTCATTTACATAAGTATTCACACCCAAGTCAATAATTTGGAAGCGATTACAGCCGTTAGTCTTTCTGGGTAAGTCTATAAGAGCTTTCAACAACTGGATTGTGCAACATTTGCCCATTATTATTATTTTCAAAATTAACCAAGCTCTGTCAAATTGGTTGTTGATGATTGCTAGACAACCATTTTTCAAGTCATGCCATAGATTTCCAAGTATATTTAAGTCAAAACTGTAACTCGGCCACTCAGTAACATTCACCGTCTTCTTGCTAAGCAACTCCAGTGTAGATTTGGCCTTGTGTTTTAGGTTATTGTCCTGCTGAAAGGTGAATTCATCTCCCAGTGTCTGGTGGAAAGCAGAGTGAATCAGGTTTTCCTCTAGAATTTTGCCTGTGCTTAGCTCCATTTAGTTTATTTTTATCCTGAAAAACTCCCCAGTCGTTAATGATTACAAGCATACCCATAACATGATGCAGCCACCAATATGCATGAAAATATGGAGAGTGGTCCTAAGTAACGTGTTGTATTGGATTTGCCCGAAACATAACACTTTGGTATTCAGGACGAAAAGTGAATTGCTTTGTCACATTTCTTGCAGTATTGCTTTAGTGCCTTGTTGCAAACAGGATGCATGTTTTGAAATATTTTTATTCTGTACAGGCTTCCTTCTTTTCACTCTATCAATTAAGTTAGTATTGTGGAATAACTTCAATGTTGTTGATCCATCTTCAGTTTTCTCCTATCACAGCCATTAAACTCTAATTGTTTTAAAGTCACCATTGGCCTCATGGTGAAATCCCTGAGCGGTTTCCTTCCTCTCCGGCAACTGAGTTAGGAAGGACACCTGTATCTTTGTAATGACTGGGTGTATTGATACACCATCCAACGTGTAATTAATAACTTCCCCATGCTCAAAGGGTCAATGTCTGCTTTCTTATTTTGACCCATCTACATTGTAGTCATTTAGCAGAGGCTCTTATCCAGAGCGACTTACAGTTAGTGAGTGCATACTTATTTTTATTTTATTTTAATCTACCAATAGGTGCCCTTCTTTGCAAGGCATTGGAAAACCTCCCTGGTCTTTGTGGTTGAATTTGTGTTTGAAATTCACTGCTCGACTGAGGGACCGTACAGATAATTGTATATGTGGGGTACAGAGATGAGGTAGTCATTCAAAATTCATGTTAAACACTATTATTGTACACAAAATCTAATTTGATTGGTCACATACACATATTTAGCAGATGTTATTGCGGGGTGTAGCGAAAGGAGGCTTGCAAGAGTGAGTCCATGCAACTTATTACGTGACTTGTTAAGCAAATATTTACTCCTGAACTTATTTAGGCATGCCATAACAAAGGGATTGAATACTTATTGACTTAAGACATTTCAGCTTTTCATTTTTTATTAATTTGTAAATATTTCGAAAAACATAATTCCATTTTGACATTAGGGGGCATTATTTGTAGGCCAGTGACAATAAATCTCAATTTAATCCATTTTAAATTCAGGCTGTAACCCCTTTACATTTTCCACATGATGTGTATGAACACTTTCTGAAGGCACTGTAGCTAGCTAGCTAGCTAAGCAAACAACGTGTAATTTAGCTGGCTTCATCAGAGATCACGCTTTTGGAAAGAGCTTGACATCGCCAAATCCTCATCCGACTGGCATCTTTACCAGGACTACTGTCACCAACACTATAGCTGGCAAGCAAATCAAACAATATTTGGATATAGCCATCTAGTTTATCCCCTGAAAGTTAGCTCGTTAACTAGCCATATTGAAGTGATCGGTTATCTAGCTAGTCAATTTGACGTGGTCCATCAATCAATGTAGCCCATCATGTCTGTCAGCAGCAATCGTGATTAAACACTTAAAGACAATGTTGAAAAGGGGATAAAGTTAGCTAACTTCGCTAGGTAGCCCTACGTTGGTTGGAGAACAAAGTACATTAGGTCTACTTACCACTATATGTTTAGCCAACTGTACAAAGCTTCTACCGGAAGCTTGCAAAGTAAACATTATCGGCAAATGCGCCCTTCTGCTGCTTGACAGGCAGAGCCCACAAAGGATTGGAAACTAACCTAAACCACTCATACTTGTCAGGGATAGTTCACTTTTATTTTATATCACTCAAATTTCCAATTAATGTTGGCCGATATTGTGAGGCTACCGTCACGCATCTGAAATTACATGATCAATTGATGTTTACGGATCATGAAAAGCATGCGCTTACTTGCTGTTGTGTAGCCTATAACTCTGATGATGATGATAGAGCTAAAATGTGAGCAATTGCGTTGCGTGGAAAAATCTGAAATGTGTAGTTCTGACTATACTCTTCAAGAGGTGACGATATTACGACCAAATAGTTAAAACATTTATTTAACAATCCCTTGAAAACGGCACACAGTTGTCAATGGTTTTAGCCGAGCTGCAGGTAGAAGAAACATGTTGGACAAAAGTTCTGGAAGTCCCTCCTTGTTTCAGTCAGTTTTCTTCCCATTTGGTGCCTAGTGAACACCTTTCTGGCGTAGGACGAGATGTCCTAGAGATGCTCTTTTTAACCTCGCTCGTTAATTCGGACTCAAGTTTTCACTTTCGTTTCCACTAGAACAGAAACGGAGTCTGTGAAATAGTTACATGAACTATCTATACTAGGACTGCCTCGGACTTCACCGCTAGGCTTTTTAAAAAACGACACCGGGCTGATATCTGGAGAGAACAGGTGTATGTCACAAATAGCACCCTATCCCCTACAGTGCATTACTTTAGACCAGAGCCCTGTTGACCCTGTTAAAACTAGTGGACTATATAGAGAATAGGATACCATCCCGGAAGCAAGCAACATGGCCGCCTAGCGACTGCTTTTGACCAGAGCCCTATGGGTACCATGTAACGGAATAGGGTTCTATTGCAGACACAGCTAAATTACAAGGCAGGAAGGGAATCACATTATTGTCCAGATATATCCATGACATCACGTTCTGTTCTGGCCTTAAAAATGCTGATTTAACTGCGACTACAGTTCAAATTAACCTAGAGTAACATCATGGACTTAAGTGCAGACTCTTCAATGAGGGCAATGGGTGACTCCAGAAATAGCAATGCGTCTTCCCATTTAGGAGTTAACCCTGATTCAAGTTAGTCGTTGTTCTTTCTTAACCTCAGAGATTACAACATTCTGATAATGTGAGTGGATTTGCCATCCAAAATGTAAAAAAAACAAAAAAAAAACACATTGAGGTTATCAGTCAGAGCGAATTGAGACCCCTGCAACTTCCGTGCGGAATCATTTTGAATGTTGACAGTTAGAGTGTCTCACCTCGACCAGCAGGGGGTGTGTGGGCCAGCGGTCGATGACGCTCCACCTCATCTTAGGCCTGTCTGCTCTGCCGCTGTAGTACCGGTAGATAGCATTCAGACTACTGCCTGTCAGATACAGAACACACCATTCCAATGAGATTACATATTTTCACTGCGACCCCCTGTTCACTGCGACCCCCTGTTCACTGCGGCCCCCTGTTCACTGCGGCCCCCTGTTCACTGCGGCCCCCTGTTCACTGCGGCCCCCTGTTCACTGCGGCCCCCTGTTCACTGCGGCCCCCTGTTCACTGCGGCCCCCTGTTCACTGCGGCCCCCCTGTTCACTCGGCCCCCCTGTTCACTGCGACCCCCTGTTCACTGCGACCCCCTGTTCACTGCGACCCCCTGTTCACTGCGACCCCCTGTTCACTGCGACCAAGTCAGAGAATGGGGAAAGGGCATAGAGACAAAACGTCGGTTGAGAAATCAAATCAATCACATGTATTTATAAAACCTCTCAACAGTTTTACACAGTACTTTACAAAAGTAATACTAAGTGGATGGGATGCAGGGTGTGGCGTGTTCAGTCACCCTGTGGTCTTTTTGTATTGATAAGAACAAGACTAGGTCAGCTTATCAGTAACTCCCAGGCCAAGACTAACTACACTCATAATAGCTGAAAGACTCAAGATGTGAGAGGGGTGACAGGTCCAGAACAGGGACCGTAGTGGATGAGATGAGATGAGATGCCCCTTGACAATGTGAAGCACTATGAGGACATGGAAAAGAGCTATGTAAATCCAACTTATATTAGGGAAGGTGGGGCCCAGTCTTACCTGTGGTAGAGCAGCTGTACTGTGGGTACTGGGTGAAGGAAGGTGGGGCCCAGTCTTACCTGTGGTAGAGCAGCTGTACTGTGGGTACTGGGTGAAGGAAGGTGGGGCCCAGTCTTACCTGTGGTAGAGCAGCTGTACTGTGGGTACTGGGTGAAGGAAGGTGGGGCCCAGTCTTACCTGTGGTAGAGCAGCTGTACTGTGGGTACTGGGTGAAGGAAGGTGGGGCCCAGTCTTACCTGTGGTAGAGCAGCTGTACTGTGGGTACTGGGTGAAGGAAGGTGGGGCCCAGTCTTACCTGTGGTAGAGCAGCTGTACTGTGGTTACTGGGTGAAGGAAGGTGGGGCCCAGTCTTACCTGTGGTAGAGCAGCTGTACTGTGGGTACTGGGTGAGGGAAGGTGGGGCCCAGTCTTACCTGTGGTAGAGCAGCTGTACTGTGGGTACTGGGTGAAGGAAGGTGGGGCCCAGTCTTACCTGTGGTAGAGCAGCTGTACTGTGGGTACAGGGTGAAGGAAGGTGGGGCCCAGTCTTACCTGTGGTAGAGCAGCTGTACTGTGGGTACTGGGTGAAGGAAGGTGGGGCCCAGTCTTACCTGTGGTAGAGCAGCTGTACTGTGGGTACTGGGTGAAGGAAGGTGGGGCCCAGTCTTACCTGTGGTAGAGCAGCTGTACTGTGGGTACTGGGTGAAGGCCACTGCTCTCTCAACCCCATCCTTCTCCATCTCCTCGATAGCCTCCTCGGTCAGAGGATGCACGTAGCGGAACCCTATGTAGAACTTGTGAGGAGCTGTAGACAAACAAACAAACAAACAAACAAACATACATAAGCGAGTGCTGTAAAGTTGATTATATGGCAGCCCTTATTCCACATCTACCATCTAAGCATTAGTCAAATGGATAATAGACTTACACTTAGGGAATAGAATTTGAATTAGGCCATCTATGAGCTATCCAAGTTACACAAGACCACTCTGTTTGGCCTAAGACGGGCCTCCGTAAAGCCTTATCAGTAAGGTGTGGTGTAGGGGTGTGGCGAAAACACGCCACTCTATCTCCCCACCACACCCAGCCAGAGTCAACGACTGTTACGACACGACAGTGGTGAGACATAAAGTAACCAGCACATCTTAACACTACAAAGTCAACTTCTCAGCCTGTTTGTTTTGGGGACTGTGGCCACTTGTGTAGCCCAGGGTCAGTGCTGCTGCCTAAAACATATCAAAGCTAGCTAGCGGTGTTTGTGAGTTTGAATGTGACACGCTCTCCTTCCACTCACACCCATCTGCAGGCACATTATGGGACAGGCCAGGTAATCAGCAATTATTAAAATACAAACTTTTTTTTTTTTTTTAAGGGTGCGACCAATCAGCCACGAGCTCTGGGCATGCTCTGCCAAAGCATTTTTAATTTCCTTCATCACGGTTCTTTTAATTAGGCTTTAATTATTCTGTTGTATTTATTTAGCCGACCCCACCACTAATGATATGAGTCCAAGAAAAAGGTCACAGCCCGTTTGATTGATGTCAAGACAACCAATAAGCCCATGCAGCAGCACCAGAGACTTTGATTTCTATTTTACATTTTAGTCATTTAGCAGACGCTCTTATCCAGAGCGACTTACAGGAGCAATTAGGGTTAAGTGCCTTGCTTAAGGGCACATCGACAGATTTTTCACCTAGTCGGCTCAGGGATTAGAACCAGCGACCTTTCGGTTACTGGCACAACGCTCTTACCCACTAAGCTACCTGAGAAGTTTGTAACTGTACCTAAAGTTGCTCGATCAACTCTAAAATGTGAGCGCAACAGAGCCAGTTACAATTGAAGTATCTGATCATCAATAGATTAGAGAAAAACAAAAAGGTATTTTGTTTTTTTAAACACAGAAACTGCCTATCATCAGCTAGGTCCTTCACCTACGACAGTGTTCCCCAACTGGCGGCCCACGGGCGGTTTTATTTCGTTTTCTGAGCAAAAATAAATACTTTACCAAAAACATTGTTGGACATAAAAGACTAAAGTAAACAGGAAGTCAGCACCAAGTGATTTTAATTTAGGAAATCTGTTCCAAAGTATTCCCTCGCATAAGAGAGAGATATGTGATCATATACAAATGTAAGCAAGGTTTGAAAATATTGTTTTAGTCAAATATTATTTCTGTTTGGGCTTCTTGCAGTCAACAAGTTATTTGTAATTATGTTCCGGCCCCATGACCATCCACACAAGAAAATAAATAAAAATCGGCCCGCGTCTGAATCTAGTTGATGATCTCTGGCCTACGACATGTTGGGTCAATGTTAAAGCTTCCTACGATAGCCTACTTCAAAACCAAATGGTATACAGTCACTAATGTAGATGGGGTGTTTATGAAATGATACTTTTAAATAAAACAATGTATGGAGCCAATTTGGATAGGCAGTTTCTTTTCCTGTGAACGTCGAGCGAATTTTAGTGGAGCAGGGGAAAGGACATTGAGCTTCGGAGCGATGCACAAAGACTGAGTGCTGAGTGGGATTTCCGACTGCTCAACTCTGCTCACATACTCTGGACCAAATCATGTGCTGGTGCCACCAACTGAAAAAGTTAGCAGCACCAGAACCCTTATGTATGGGCTATGAAGTGTTATGTATGGGCTATGAAGTGTTACGTATGGGCTATGAAGTGTTACGTATGGGCTATGAAGTGTTACGTATGGGCTATGAAGTGTTACGTATGGGCTATGAAGTGTTACGTATGGGCTATGAAGTGTTACGTATGGGCTATGAAGTGTTACGTATGGGCTATGAAGTGTTACGTATGGGCTATGAAGTGTTACGTATGGGCTATGAAGTGTTACGTATGGGCTATGAAGTGTTACGTATGGGCTATGAAGTGTTACGTATGGGCTATGAAGTGTTACGTATGGGCTATGAAGTGTTACGTATGGGCTATGAAGTGTTACGTATGGGATATGAAGTGTTACGTATGGGCTATGAAGTGTTACGTATGGGCTATGAAGTGTTACGTATGGGCTATGAAGTGTTACGTATGGGATATGAAGTGTTACGTATGGGATATGAAGTGTTACGTATGGGATATGAAGTGTTACGTATGGGATATGAAGTGTTACGTATGGGATATGAAGTGTTACGTATGGTATATGAAGTGTTACGTATGGGATATGAAGTGTTACGTATGGGATATGAAGTGTTACGTATGGGATATGAAGTGTTATGTATGGGATATGAAGTGTTATGGTCTGACCCGTTTCCGGACACATCTCATCCAGCAGTTTGACCATGCCCTCTCCTTGCATGGTGGTCCAGGCCTTGATGGGGGAGCCTCCTCCGATCCGGCTGTACTGCTCCTGGATCTTAGGGGTACGCCGTTTCGCTATGAACGGCCCCAGTCGACTGAGGAGGAAGAGAGAGATTCACATCGTCATAAATCACGTCAACTCTTGGAGTAATAAATGAAGCCTGGTCCATTTGGAAAGTATTCAGACCCCTTGACTTTTTCTACATTTTGTTACGTTACAGCCTTATTCTAAAATGGATTAAATAGTTTCCCCCCCCCTCATCAATCTACACACAATAAATGACAGTTTTTGCAAATAAAAAAACAAATAAAATAAATACTGAAATATTACATTTACATAAGTATTCAGACCCTTTACTCAGTACTTTGTTGAAGCACCTTTGGCAGCGATTACAGCCTAGAGTCTTCTTGGGTATGACACTACAAGGTTGGCACACCTGTATTTGGGGAGATTCTCCCATTCTTCTCTGCAGATCCTCTCAAGCTCTGTCAGGTTGGATGTGGAGCGTCGCTGCACAGCTATTTTCAGGTCTCTCCAGAGATGTTAGATCGGGTTCAAGTCCGGGCTCTTGCTGGGCCACTCAAGGACATTCAGAGACTTGTCCCGAAGCCACTCCTGCGTTGTCTTGGCTGTGTGCTTAGGGTCGTTGTCCTGTTGGAAGGTGAACCTTCACCCCAGTCTGAGGTCCTGAGTGCACTATAGCAGGTTTTCATCAAGGATCTCTCTGTACTTTGCTCCGTTCATCTTTCCCTCGATCCTGACTAGTCTCCCAGTCCCTGCCGCTGAAAAACATCCCCACAGCATGATGCTGCCACCACCATGCTTCACCGTAGGGATGGTGCCAGGTTTCCTCCAGACGTGACGCTTGGCATTCAGGCCAAAGAGTTCAATCTTGGTTTCATCAGACCAGAGGATCTTGTTTCTCATGGTCTGAGAGTCCTTTAGGTGCCTTTTGGCAAACCCCAAGCGAGCTGTCATGTGCCTTTTACTGAGGAGTGGCTTCCGTCTGGCCACTCTACCATAAAGGCCTGATTGGTGGAGTGCTGCAGAGATGGTTGTCCTTCTGGAAGTTTCTCCCATCTCCACAGAGGAATTCTGGAGCTTTGTCAAAGTGACCATTAGGTTCTTGGTCACCTCCCTGACTAAGGCCCTTCTCCCCCGATTGCTCAGTTTGGCCGGGCGGCCAGCTCTAGGAAGAGTCTTGGTGGTTCCAAACTCCTTCTTCCATTTCAAGACATTTCAGCTTTACATTACAACTATTTTCTAAAAATGTTCTACAAACAAAATTCCACTTTGACATTATGGGGTATTGTGTGTAGGTCAGCGTCAGGTCAATTTAATAACATTTTTAAATGAATGCTTTAACACAACAAAATGTGGAAAAAGTATAAGGGTGTCAATACTTTCTGAAGGCGCTGTATGTATGCATGCATTACATTTTGTTTGTAGAACATTTTAGAAATGAATTAAATATGTAAAGCTGAAATGTCTTGAGTCAATAAGTATTCAACCCCTTTGATATGGCAAGCCTAAATAAGTTGAGGAGTACAAATGTGCTTAACAAGTCACATAAGTTGCATGGACTCATTCCGTGTTCAATAATCGTGTTTAACATGATCTTTGAACGACTACCTTCTCTGTACTTCACACATACAATTATCTGCAAGGTCCCTCAATAATCAAGTAATGAATTTATGGGCACCTATTGGTAGATGTGTGTACCTTTTTTTTTTTTTAAACAAATATTTCCCCCCAAAAAAAACACAACAGACATTGAATAACCCTTTGAGCATGGTGAAGTTATTAAATCAGGCTTTGGATGGGGTATCGGTACACCCAGTCACTGCAAAGATACAGGCATCCTTCCTAACTCAGTTGCCGGAGAGGAAGGAAACTGTTCAGGAATTTCACCAATGAGAGTTTTATGGCTGTGATATGAAAAAACAGGGACGTAAATGAATTTGTGCACAACATTTGAGAGAAATAAGCTTTTTGTGCGTATGGAACATTTCTATCTATCTATCTATCCATGGCAAGACGGCACAATCAGATCTTGGGCCAGGCAAACATAAATGTACTTGAGCACTCAAAACCTTAATCCCAGGCCAAACAGAGCTGACAAATATCTCCCCTTTGCTGTACAATGATCTGCTTTGTGTTGTTGCTCTTGAATGTGTGTGTGTGTGTTTGTGTGAGTACACTTACTTCTGAACAGGAAGCTTCATCAGATCGGTGTCGGAGAAGAGGCGCAGCAGGAAATCATGAACATCGTCCAGTTTCTCAGGTCCTCCCATGTTCATCATCAGAATCCCTGTTTTGGGCTTTCTGCAAGGATATGTATAGTACTACATTAATACTGTATCATTATTTAGAATTGAAACAGCCATGCAGATATATATATCCCTTGTATAACTCTGATATCTAGGCATGTATCCAGAAAGAGCTGCTGTGCCATTGGAAGACATGGAGCAAGGCCGTATGAAGGATCTACCACATACATAACCAACTGGTACGCATCAGTCTTTGTCCCAAAATTAGGCCTATACTACTATACTATACTGTGGACCAGAGTAGGTATTTCCCCAGGCACACACAAACTTAGATGGCACACACAAACTTCTAGTTTGTTCTTGCTCAGTCTTACATTTATTGAATCCAATAAAGCTCAGCGTGGCCTTACGTTTTGGCTGCTGCCTTTTTTAAAAGAGACCCCCATCTCTTCATTGGACTTCAGTCTGCAATACTTTTTTTGGGTGTAATCAATGCAGCTCACATACACAGCTTTATGCATCTGCGTTTGTTTTGCTTGGTGCAGGGCTCCCGACCTCAATATAGTCCTTTCATCGACATAGAAGAATAGGCTTGTGTCTACATGCAGAGGAGTTACTCACTCAACACATTTGGTTATGAATGATGACAGGGTACGAGAGATAACTTGAATCAAAGGGATATTTAGTCCCTCTATCTAGTCTATTGTACTGGACCTGCTTTCCACAGCTTCTGGGGTTGCAGTGGAGGCTGGCTGGGCGAAGGCTGCAGCGGTTGCAGTAGACTGTCTTCTGAGAGATGTCGTAACACACATCCTTATGGTATTACTGCACCTGGCAACTGAAGGGGAGAGAGGTGGCAAGATGAAAGTCAATCAGATGATTCAATTGATCTGCTTCCTTCTAAGCCTAAAACAGATAGGAAAAACATGACATTTTAGAATCATATTGAAAAAACATTATTTCTAGAATTATTTCTAGCCATTAGCAACATGTATTATCTGTCAAGCTTGGGAGCAGCAACTTTAGTATTTGTTATTAAGAATAGCTTTAGTAGACTAACAGTAACTACCACGGGGGACCAGTTTGAAAAAAACAAAAAATTACACAAATATATATATATATATATATATATATATTCACTAACTGTAAGTCGCTCTGGATAAGAGCGTCTGCTAAATGACTAAAATGTAAATGTACCAATATACATTTATAATTGGCTGCAGTAACAATCAGAGGACACTAAGTGGCGCATGGTTATGCAAGTTGACAAATGTCAGTTGTGTAACTTTGAATTGCATTAGCTGACGACAGCCTAAATTTTAGCCGAACCATGGTCATGAATAGCCTTTTTTTCACAATTAAATAGTAACTCCAGTTAAAGCTCAATAATATTATCTAAAACAGTTTGACAAAGGTTTACTAAACATTAGTTAGATGTGGTTAGTCCTCAAGCAAGCCAGCTACGGTTAGAAGCACTAACGTTCCTAGCTAGTTAGCTATCGACTTGTCGACTGGGCATATTATTGCAATTAAATTAAATATGATTTACTTAAATAAATAGTGCTAGTGTAACGCTATATCTTGAGGCATCAGTGAAGTTCGGTCTCTCACGAAATACCTTACTCATTCACAACCTGAAGGTTAAAAAGGCAATGCTAGTTAGTGGACTAGCTAGCGAGTGTGGTAAAGGGCATGTTAGTGGGCAATAGAAGTTAGCTTGCTAGCATTTGGCTGTTAGCCGGCCAGCAAATGCATGTCAAAGACACTAGTAACTTTTGTTTGTGTTCATGTTTCTCGTGCTGCTGCTGCTGCTAACTTGCTAGCTAACCAACAACTTCTGCATTACCAGTTAGTTATCTGTATAGCTAGCTCGCTAACATTAGCAAAAAGTTGCTAGCTACCATCCACTTACGTTGAATGAGCCGACTCGCGCTTCCCAAAACTGACATCATGTTTCGTTAGCGTCCCTTTCACACGTTCAAATGGACGAGTGCTTTGATCCAGTCGGCGGATCCTATTTCTTGTCTTTCTAACAAATTGCGTGCTCGCTAACTAAATTCCTTCCAGCCTCTACACCCGAGGATTGACACTAACAGCCCTCGTCATGCGTGTTTACAAGCTACGCCCAGTGCTCTTTTCCCCGCCCAGTTAAGCCAAAACCACGCCCCGTTATTCAGAGGGGCGTTCTACTACGCTCCCATTGGCTAGCATTTGTTGGCTCGCGACAGCTGTTGAGCCTGTTGAGAGACAAGATAATAATAATAATAATAAGCCATTTAGCAGACGCTTTTCTCCAAAGCGACTTACAGTCATGCGTGCATACATTATTTTTTTTGTTATATCGAAACCACTACCTTGGCGTTACAAGCGCCGTGCTCTATCAGCTGAGCTACAGAGGACCACACACAAGGATGAACACACACCCATGAGAGACAGTGACCTTCCAAGGTAAGGATGGAGAGTGTCATTTAACAATTAGCTGCCTACCGTACTGCAGGCCTATTATTAACAGGTTTGGTAACATTTGCCCATGTATTTATTTTCAGAGTTTCAATGATCAGCTAAGTTAACCTAGGCTACTTAATGTTACTAGCTCGGTATTTAAAGTTGTTATATTATCATTAGTAGTCTATTATCAGGTAAAAGCATATGCTTACTATTCATAATTTCTCAAATATTTATTAGCTAATCATTTCTATAAAATTGTTTAAATTGCTCTGACTATAGCACACAACACATCAAGTTACATTGTTTTCCTATTTAGAGTTGGCAACCCCCTGGGTACAAATATAATATTTGTTCACTTGTGGAGAGACCTACCCAGAGAGACCACTCAACTTTTGAATTGAGCCTACGCTGGGAGTGAATTCTGTTGAGGAGTTACAAGAGTGGCTTCTAAAGACTAGAGACACTGGAGTGACATGGAGGGTCAGCGTAACTAGACCCAGGAAAGGACATACACTTATTTTCAAGGTAATGATTGAAGTGGGTAAAATGACATTTAGTTGGTGGGATAGAGCAAATGTAAGGCATTAGACATTCAGATAATAAATACAATACACCTTCTGTTTAGGCTTGTTACAGGTGCCAACACAAGATCCCCCACTGCGGACAATTTAATTTAATATGCCAAAGCGACTTGCAGTCATGTGCGCATACATTTTTACGTATGGGTGGTCCCGGGGATCGAACCCACTACCCTGGCGTTACAAGCGCCATGCTCTACCAATTGAGCTACAGAGGACCAAGGGAACATTACATTACATTACATTTTAGTCATTTAGCAGACGCTCTTATCCAGAGCGACTTACAGTTAGTGCATACATTTTTATACTGGCCCCCCGTGGGAATTGAACCCACAACCCTGGCGTTGCAAACGCCATGCTCTACCAACTGAGCTACATCCCTGCCGGCCATTCCCTCCCCTACCCTGGACGACGCTGGGCCAATTGTGCGCCGTCCCCATGGGGTCTCCCGGTCGCGGCCGACTACGACAGAGCCTGGATTCGAACCAGGATCTCTAGTGGCACATCAAACAACACTTGCTGTCCATCCAAAATGGGAATCACTCTGATACGCTGTGTCACGGGAAAGGGGAGGCTGAGCAGGTGTGTGAAGCTCAGTTGGTAGAGCATGGCGTTTGCAACGCCAGGGTTGTGGGTTCGATTCCCACGGGGGGCCAGTATGAAAAATAAAAAAATAAAATAAAAGAATAATGTATGCACTAACTGTAAGTCGCTCTGGATAAGAGCGTCTGCTAAATGACGTAAATGTAAATAAATGAATGGTTTATTTACAAATACAAGCCTGCCCATTGTGGTTAATCGTTCTCTAACTTTGATTTAGCTGAAGACAATCAAATGTTTGTTCTAGGAGCAAGGACCCACATCTTCCTATGTATCCAGCCATGGTGCGTGTGTCCAGACGCCGATGTCCACAACCACAATCTCTTTGTGGCTGATGCACTTAAACATTGGGATGTTGGGGCCAAAGCCACAGACACATTGTCAAGGCTATTTGAGATTGGGCACTCCCCTTCATCAGCTTTGGATGTGCTAAAAAGACCAAATGCTCAAGGGGAGTGGTTAGCACTGGCATAGAAAAAATATGTATGTATTAAGGATTTAGGCAAATGTTAATAATCAGTGACTGAAATATTTTTCAATCTTGAAATACAAGGGCAAATGTTATCAATCAGTGACAGAAATTTCGCGCTACGTGATATTCACTTCCGGACTTGGAGAGCGCTCAGTGTTGTAGAACGCCTCTTTGAATAACGGGGCGTGGTTTCGCTTAACCGCGTTGGGAAAAAGAAAGACGAGCTCTCACGTAGAAAGCTGTGCGCTCCCATCCCTAGCCTTGCCGGACAGTAAGTAGCCCATGGTGTTCTCGTAATTTTGGGCAGTGGTGGAAAAAGTACCCAATTGTCATACTTGAGTAAAAGTATAGATACCTTAATATTAAGTTACTCAAGTAAAAGTCACCCAGTAAAATAGTACTTGAGTAAAAGTCTAAAAGTATTTGGTTTAAAATATACTTAAGTATCAAAAAGTACATGTAATTGCTAAAATATACTTAAGTATCAAAAGTATAAATAATTTCAAATTCCTTATATTAAGCAAAGCAGACGGCGCCATTTTCTTGTTTTTACACTCCTACACTCAGACATTATTTACAAAAGATGCATTTGTGTTTAGTGAGTCCGCCAGACCATAGGCAGTAGGGATGACCACATGTTATCTTGATGAGTGCGTGAATTTTACAATTTAACGAGTACTTTTGAGTTGTCAGGAAAAATGTATTGAGTAAAAAGTACAATATTTTCTTTAGGAATGTAGTGAAGTAAAAGTTGTCAAGAATATAAATAGTAAAGTAAAGTATAGATACCCCCCAAAACTACTTAAGTAGTACTTTAAAGTATTTTTACTTAAGTACTTTACACCACTGTTATTTGGTGCTGTTGTGTTTGTTCCATAAACCACCAAACCTTTGACTAGCAGTCAAAAGTTTGGACACACCTACTCATTCAAGGGTTTTTCTTTATTTTTACTATTTTCTACATTGTAGAATAATAGTGAAGACATCAAAAATATGACATAACACATATGGAATCATGTAGTAACCAAAAAAGTGTTAAACAAATCAAAATATATTTTATATTTGAGATTCTTCAAAGTAGCCACCCTTTGCCTTGATGACAGCTTTGTACACTCTTGGCATTCTCTCAACCAGCTTCATGAGGTAGTCACCTGGAATGTGTGGGGGTCCGGATTGACTGACCTTCATGTCTTAAAGTAATGATGGACTGTTGTTTCTCTTTGCTTATTTGAGCTGTTTTTACCATAATATGGACTTGGTCTTTTACCAAATAGGGCTATCTTCTGTATACCCCCCCTATCTTGTCACAACACAACTGATTGGCTCAAACACATTAAGGAAAGAAATTCCACAAATTAACTTTTAAGAAGGGACACCTGTTAATTGAAATGCATTCCAGGTGACTACCTCATGAAGCTGGTTGAGAGAATGCCAAGAGTGTGCAAAGCTGTCATCAAGGCAAAGGGTGGCTACTTTGAAGAATCTCAAATATAAAATATTTTGATTTGTTAAACACCTTTTTGGTTACTACATGATTCCATATGTGTTATTTCATAGTTTTGATGTCTTCACTATTATTCTACAATGTAGAAAATAATAAAAAATAAATAAAAACCCTGGAATGAGTAGGTGTGTCCAAACTTGACTGGTACTGTACATAGTGAGATTTCGATACATATTCAATTTTCTTTGGTGTACAAGGAAATGTATCTGTACAAAAACACAAGGAAGTCTAGAGAAGGAAGTTACTCAAGGAAATATCTGCCTTATTCTAACCCTCGTCTTTCACTTCCTTGTTTAACAGGATTATTGCAACAGTTGTGGATCAGTAATTGGTTACAATATACAAGAGATGTAACAGAATGCGTGTCCCCACTCTCCACAGAACATTTCAGACAGACATTGTAGCACACATACAGTATACATTTATTGGCAGACAAAATAGTATTTGCTGAACAGCATGAATTTCACAACTGAAAACACATTTCAAATCTTACATTTGCAGAGATTTGTTACTGTCGTTTCCTGAACGTAATTAAGTGATCTTAGTTCTCAAGCCTCGTATGTTGGCCACCTTGCAGTGCAGTAGGATGATTACTTCTGGTTATACAGGGATAGCGCTCTGGTCAGAAATAGGTAGCCATTTGATGTGCAGCCTTGGTCTCTTGAAATGCAGGGGGCAGGGTGGGTAGTTGGTGGTTTAGGGTCGGCAGCGCTGGATGAAGCGGGGGTAGAGGCACACGTCTCTGATGTGGTGTCTGTTCAGCAGCCAGGTCAGGAACCTCTCCAGGCCCAGCCCATAGCCACCATGGGGACAGGTCCCATACTTCCTCTGGAAGACACAACGTTGGCATTATTAAGGCAACACACAAATAAAAAAAAATCTACTAACAGATTCTCTATTTCTTTTCATAAAACACTTAGTTCCGGAAACGCTAGGGTGTCAACCTATGACCCCAGCAGCCATACTAAAATCGCAATGAAGCACGCCCCCTTGTGTATTATTGCTTACATTAATAAGATCTACAGATCTACATACCTGGTCCGTGTACCAGTATTAGAGGGTTGGGTAGATGTACATACCTGGTCAGTGTACCAGTATTAGAGGGTTGGGTAGATCTACATACCTGGTCCGTGTACCAGTATTAGAGGGTTGGGTAGATCTACATACCTGGTCCGTGTACCAGTATTAGAGGGTTGGGTAGATGTACATACCTGGTCCGTGTACCAGTATTAGAGGGTTGGGTAGATCTACATACCTGGTCAGTGTACCAGTATTAGAGGGTTGGGTAGATGTACATACCTGGTCCGTGTACCAGTATTAGAGGGTTGGGTAGATGTACATACCTGGTCCGTGTACCAGTATTAGAGGGTTGGGTAGATCTACATACCTGGTCCGTGTACCAGTATTAGAGGGTTGGGTAGATGTACATACCTGGTCCGTGTACCAGTATTAGAGGGTTGGGTAGATCTACATACCTGGTCCGTGTACCAGTATTAGAGGGTTGGGTAGATCTACATACCTGGTCCGTGTACCAGTATTAGAGGGTTGGGTAGATCTACATGCCTGGTCCGTGTACCAGTATTAGAGGGTTGGGTAGATCTACATACCTGGTCCGTGTACCAGTATTAGAGGGTTGGGTAGATCTACATACCTGGTCCGTGTACCAGTATTAGAGGGTTGGGTAGATCTACATACCTGGTCCGTGTACCAGTATTAGAGGGTTGGGTAGATCTACATACCTGGTCCGTGTACCAGTATTAGAGGGTTGGGTAGATGTACATACCTGGTCCGTGTACCAGTATTAGAGGGTTGGGTAGATCTACATACCTGGTCAGTGTACCAGTATTAGAGGGTTGGGTAGATGTACATACCTGGTCCGTGTACCAGTATTAGAGGGTTGGGTAGATCTACATACCTGGTCCGTGTACCAGTATTAGAGGGTTGGGTAGATCTACATACCTGGTCCGTGTACCAGTATTAGAGGGTTGGGTAGATCTACATACCTGGTCCGTGTACCAGTATTAGAGGGTTGGGTAGATCTACATACCTGGTCCGTGTACCAGTATTAGAGGGTTGGGTAGATCTACATACCTGGTCCGTGTACCAGTAGTAGGGGGTTGGGTAGATCTACATACCTGGTCCGTGTACCAGTATTAGAGGGTTGGGTAGATCTACATACCTGGTCCGTGTACCAGTATTAGAGGGTTGGGTAGATCTACATACCTGGTCCAAGTGTACCAGTATTAGAGGGTTGGGTAGATGTACATACCTGGTCCGTGTACCAGTATTAGAGGGTTGGGTAGATCTACATACCTGGTCCGTGTACCAGTATTAGAGGGTTGGGTAGATCTACATACCTGGTCCGTGTACCAGTATTAGAGGGTTGGGTAGATCTACATACCTGGTCCGTGTACCAGTATTAGAGGGTTGGGTAGATCTACATACCTGGTCCGTGTACCAGTATTAGAGGGTTGGGTAGATCTACATACCTGGTCCGTGTACCAGTAGTAGGGGGTTGGGTAGATGTACATACCTGGTCCGTGTACCAGTATTAGAGGGTTGGGCAGATCTACATACCTGGTCCGTGTACCAGTATTAGAGGGTTGGGTAGATCTACATACCTGGTCCGTGTACCAGTATTAGAGGGTTGGGTAGATCTACATACCTGGTCCGTGTACCAGTATTAGGGGGTTGGGTAGATGTACATACCTGGTCCGTGTACCAGTATTAGAGGGTTGGGTAGATCTACATACCTGGTCCGTGTACCAGTATTAGAGGGTTGGGTAGATCTACATACCTGGTCCGTGTACCAGTATTAGAGGGTTGGGTAGATCTACATACCTGGTCCGTGTACCAGTATTAGAGGGTTGGGTAGATCTACATACCTGGTCCGTGTACCAGTATTAGAGGGTTGGGTAGATGTACATACCTGGTCAGTATACCAGTATTAGAGGGTTGGGTAGATGCTACATACCTGGTCCGTGTACCAGTATTAGAGGGTTGGGTAGATCTACATACCTGGTCCGTGTACCAGTATTAGAGGGTTGGGTAGATCTACATACCTGGTCCGTGTACCAGTATTAGAGGGTTGGGTAGATGTACATACCTGGTCCGTGTACCAGTATTAGAGGGTTGGGTAGATCTACATACCTGGTCCGTGTACCAGTATTAGAGGGTTGGGTAGATCTACATACCTGGTCCGTGTACCAGTATTAGAGGGTTGGGTAGATCTACATACCTGGTCCGTGTACCAGTATTAGAGGGTTGGGTAGATCTACATACCTGGTCCGTGTACCAGTATTAGAGGGTTGGGTAGATCTACATACCTGGTCCGTGTACCAGTATTAGAGGGTTGGGTAGATCTACATACCTGGTCCGTGTACCAGTATTAGAGGGTTGGGTAGATCTACATACCTGGTCCGTGTACCAGTATTAGAGGGTTGGGTAGATCTACATACCTGGTCCGTGTACCAGTATTAGAGGGTTGGGTAGATCTACATACCTGGTCCGTGTACCAGTATTAGAGGGTTGGGTAGATCTACATACCTGGTCCGTGTACCAGTATTAGAGGGTTGGGTAGATCTACATACCTGGTCCGTGTACCAGTATTAGAGGGTTGGGTAGATCTACATACCTGGTCCGTGTACCAGTATTAGAGGGTTGGGTAGATCTACATACCTGGTCCGTGTACCAGTATTAGAGGGTTGGGTAGATCTACATACCTGGTCCGTGTACCAGTATTAGAGGGTTGGGTAGATCTACATACCTGGTCCGTGTACCAGTATTAGAGGGTTGGGTAGATCTACATACCTGGTCCGTGTACCAGTATTAGAGGGTTGGGTAGATCTACATACCTGGTCCGTGTACCAGTATTAGAGGGTTGGGTAGATCTACATACCTGGTCCGTGTACCAGTATTAGAGGGTTGGGTAGATCTACATACCTGGTCCGTGTACCAGTATTAGAGGGTTGGGTAGATCTACATACCTGGTCAGTGTACCAGTATTAGAGGGTTGGGTAGATCTACATACCTGGTCCGTGTACCAGTATTAGAGGGTTGGGTAGATCTACATACCTGGTCCGTGTACCAGTATTAGAGGGTTGGGTAGATCTACATACCTGGTCCGTGTACCAGTATTAGAGGGTTGGGTAGATGTACATACCTGGTCCGTGTACCAGTATTAGAGGGTTGGGTAGATGTACATACCTGGTCCGTGTACCAGTATTAGAGGGTTGGGTAGATCTACATACCTGGTCCGTGTACCAGTAGTAGGGGGTTGGGTAGATCTACATACCTGGTCCGTGTACCAGTATTAGAGGGTTGGGTAGATCTACATACCTGGTCCGTGTACCAGTATTAGAGGGTTGGGTAGATGTACATACCTGGTCCGTGTACCAGTATTAGAGGGTTGGGTAGATGTACATACCTGGTCCGTGTACCAGTATTAGAGGGTTGGGTAGATCTACATACCTGGTCCGTGTACCAGTAGTAGGGGGTTGGGTAGATCTACATACCTGGTCCGTGTACCAGTATTAGAGGGTTGGGTAGATCTACATACCTGGTCCGTGTACCAGTAGTAGGGGTTGGGTAGATGTACATACCTGGTCCGTGTACCAGTATTAGAGGGTTGGGTAGATCTACATACCTGGTCCGTGTACCAGTATTAGAGGGTTGGGTAGATCTACATACCTGGTCCGTGTACCAGTATTAGAGGGTTGGGTAGATGTACATACCTGGTCCGTGTACCAGTATTAGAGGGTTGGGTAGATGTACATACCTGGTCCGTGTACCAGTATTAGAGGGTTGGGTAGATCTACATACCTGGTCCGTGTACCAGTATTAGAGGGTTGGGTAGATCTACATACCTGGTCCGTGTACCAGTATTAGAGGGTTGGGTAGATGTACATACCTGGTCCGTGTACCAGTATTAGAGGGTTGGGTAGATGTACATACCTGGTCCGTGTACCAGTATTAGAGGGTTGGGTAGATGTACATACCTGGTCCGTGTACCAGTATTAGAGGGTTGGGTAGATCTACATACCTGGTCCGTGTACCAGTATTAGAGGGTTGGGTAGATGTACATACCTGGTCCGTGTACCAGTATTAGAGGGTTGGGTAGATGTACATACCTGGTCCGTGTACCAGTATTAGAGGGTTGGGTAGATGTACATACCTGGTCCGTGTACCAGTATTAGAGGGTTGGGTAGATCTACATACCTGGTCCGTGTACCAGTATTAGAGGGTTGGGTAGATCTACATACCTGGTCCGTGTACCAGTATTAGAGGGTTGGGTAGATCTACATACCTGGTCCGTGTACCAGTATTAGAGGGTTGGGTAGATGTACATACCTGGTCCGTGTACCAGTAGTAAGGGGTTGGGTCAATGCCTTCCCTCTTGTATCCCTCCAGCAGTTCCTCAGCATCCCAGATCCTCATAGACCCTCCTACGATCTCTCCAACGTTAGGCATCAGCACATCCACCTGGGGAGAGGAGCAGCAGGGACTACAATGAGGAGGAGGTATTTCACTGGGGAGAGGAGCAGCAGGGACTACAATGAGGAGGAGGTATTTCACTGGGGAGAGGAGCAGCAGGGACTACAATGAGGAGGAGGTATTTCACTGGGGAGAGGAGCAGCAGGGACTACAATGAGGATGAGGTATTTCACTGGGGAGAGGAGCAGCAGGGACTACAATGAGGATGAGGTATTTCACTGGGGAGAGGAGCATCAGGGACTACAATGAGGATGAGGTATTTCACTGGGGAGAGGAGCATCAGGGACTACAATGAGGATGAGGTATTTCACTGGGGAGAGGAGCATCAGGGACTACAATGAGGATGAGGTATTTCACTGGGGAGAGGAGCATCAGGGACTACAATGAGGATGAGGTATTTCACTGGGGAGAGGAGCATCAGGGACTACAATGAGGATGAGGTATTTCACTGGGGAGAGGAGCATCAGGGACTACAATGAGGATGAGGTATTTCACTGGGGAGAGGAGCAACAGGGACTACAATGAGGATGAGGTATTTCACTGGGGAGAGGAGCATCGGGGACTACAATGAGGATGAGGTATTTCACTGGGGAGAGGAGCATCGGGGACTACAATGAGGATGAGGTATTTCACTGGGGAGAGGAGCAACAGGGACTACAATGAGGATGAGGTATTTCACTGGGGAGAGGAGCATCGGGGACTACAATGAGGATGTCTTTCAGGGAAAATATCCAAAAAGCCTCTCAGAATCAGCTCCCCACATTCTTATTCATTATGATCTAAAAGACTAAACTGATCAGAACTCAATTTTTTTTTGAATGAGGCCCTGGTAAGGGTCATGATGGCTTCTCTGAGGTGTGGTTTTTCAGGTCATGGTTTCCGTGATGTAAGCTCTCTGCTGGTCAGGGACTCACCGACTCAGTGAGGCGTCGGTCCTCAGGACAGCGCTGCATGTAGAAGGATTTGATCTCAGCAGGGAAGCGACACAGCAGGATGGTCTCACCGATGGCATCAGTCATCAGCCTCTCTGGCGCCTCTGGGATGTCCTGAAACACAGGAGGGAAAAGGGTTTCATAACACACATCCACAATAACAACAGGAGCTGGACAAAGAGAAGGTCCACTGAACAATACATCGATGGAGTAGGTGAAAAGCTTCCTCGGCGTACACATCACTGACAAACTGAAATGGTCCACCCACACAGACATTGTGGTGAAGAAGGCGCAACAGAGCCTCTTCAACCTCAGGAGGCTGAAGAAATTTGGCTTTGCACCTAAAACCCTCACAAACTTTTACAGATGCACAATTGAGAGCATCCTGTCGGGCTGTATCACCGCCTGGTACGGCAACTGCACCGCTCGCAACCGCAGGGCTCTCCAGAGGCATTACCGGGGGCAAACTACCCGCCCTCCAGGGCACCTACAGCACCCGATGTCACAGGAAGGCCAAAAATATCATTAAGGACATCAACCACCCGAGCCACTGCCTGTTCACACCGCTATCATCCAGAAGTTGGGGTCAGTACAGGTGCATCAAAGCTGGGACCGAGAGAATGAAAAACAGCTTCTATCTCAAGGCCATCAGACTGTTAAATAGCCATCACTAGCACATTAGAGGCTGCTGCTGCCTATTGAAATCACTGGCCACTTTAAGAAATGGAACACTAGTCACTTTAATAATGTTTACATATCTTGCACTACTCATCTCATATGTATATACTGTATTCTAGAATATTCTACTGTATCTTAGTCCATGCTGCTCTGACATCGCTCGTCCATATATGTATATTTTCTTAATTATATTCCTTACTTAGATTTGTGTGTATTGGGTATATGTTACCTCAACTAGCCGGTGCCCCCGCACATTGACTCTGCACCGGTACCCCCCCTGTATATACAGTGGGGAGAACAAGTATTTGATACACTGCCGATTTTGCAGGTTTTCCTACTTACAAAGCATGTAGAGATCTGTACTTTTTATCATAGGTACACTTCAACTGTGAGAGACGGAATCTAAAACAAAAATCCAGAAAATCACATTGTATGATTTTTAAGTAATTAATTTGCATTTTATTGCATGACATAAGTATTTGATCACCTACCAACCAGTAAGAATTCCAGCTCTCACAGACCTGTTAGTTTTTCTTTAAGAAGCCCTCCTGTTCCCCACTCATTACCTGTATTAACTGCACCTGTTTGAACTCGTTACCTGTATAAAAGACACCTGTCCACACACTCAATCAAACAGACTCCAACCTCTCCACAATGGCCAAGACCAGAGAGCTGTGTAAGGACATCAGGGATAAAATTGTAGACCTGCACAAAGCTGGGATGGGCTACAGGACAATAGGCAAGCAGCTTGGTGAGAAGGCAACAACTGTTGACGCAATTATTAGAAAATGGAATAAGTTCAAGATGACGGTCAATCACCCTCGGTCTGGGGCTCCATACAAGATCTCACCTCGTGGGGCATCAATGATCATGAGGAAGGTGAGGGATCAGCCCAGAACTACACGGCAGGACCTGGTCAATGACCTGAAGAGAGCTGGGACCACAGTCTCAAAGAAAACCATTAGTAACACACTATGCCATCATGGATTAAAATCCTGCAGCGCACGCAAGGTCCCCCTGCTCAAGCCAGCGCATGTCCAGGCCCGTCTGAAGTTTGCCAATGACCATCTGGATGATCCAGATGAGGAATGGGAGAAGGTCATGTGGTCTGATGAGACAAAAATAGAGCTTTTTGGTCTAAACTCCACTCGCCGTGTTTGGAGGAAGAAGAAGGATGAGTACAACCCCAAGAACACCATCCCAACGTGAAGCATGGAGGTGGAAACATCATTCTTTGGGGATGCTTTTCTGCAAAGGGGACAGGACGACTGCACCGTATTGAGGGGAGGATGGATGGGGCCATGTATCGCGAGATCTTGGCCAACAACCTCCTTCCCTCAGTAAGAGCATTGAAGATGGGTCGTGGCTGGGTCTTCCAGCATGACAACGACCCAAAACACACAGCCAGGGCAACTAAGGAGTGGCTCTGTAAGAAGCATCTCAAGGTCCTGGAGTGGCCTAGCCAGTCTCCAGACCTGAACCCAATAGAAAATCTTTGGAGGGAGCTGAAAGTCCGTATTGCCCAGCGACAGCCCCGAAACCTGAAGGATCTGGAGAAGGTCTGTATGGAGGAGTGGGCCAAAATCCCTACTACAGTGTGTGCAAACCTGGTCAAGACCTACAGGAAACGTATGATCTCTGTAATTGCAAACAAAGGTTTCTGTACCAAATATTAAGTTCTGCTTTTCTGATGTATCAAATACTTATGTCATGCAATAAATTGCAAATGAATTACTTAAAAATCATACAATGTGATTTTCTGGATCTTTGTTTTAGATTCCGTCTCTCACAGTTGAAGTGTACCTATGATAAAAATTACAAACCTCTACATGCTTTGTAAGTAGGAAAACCTGCAAAATCGGCAGTGTATCAAATACTTGTTCTCCCCCCTGTATATACAGCCTCCCTACTGTTATTTTATTTTACTTCTGCTCTTTTTTTCTCAACACTTTTTTGTTGTTGTTGTTGTTTTATTTTACTTTTTTATAAAGAAATAAATGCATTGTTGGTTAAGGGCTGTAAGTAAGCATTTCACGGTAATGTCTACACATGTTGTATTCGGCACATGTGGCAAATAAAATTTGAATTGTTTTAATTTGATTTGTTGTGAAATTGTTAGATGTTACTTGTTAGATATTACTGCACTGTCAGAGCTAGAATCACAAGCATTTCGCTACACCCGCTATAACATCTGCTAAACACGTGTATGTGACCAATAAAATGTGATTTAATTTGTTTTAAACATTCCTTTTTTCTCTTTATGTCAGTTTTCTGGACACAGATTAAGTTATGGACTAGCATGTTCAATAGAGATTCTCCATTGAAAGTAATATGTAGTCCAGATCGACACTATCCAAATATTATTTCTGAGGGAGATAGTGATTAGATGGAGTGATTATAATTGACTGCGGTATATGTCGACCCTAAACCATTTATCAAATGGCATTTATTCATAGTCAAATGTACCTCTCCAAACTCATAGTAGGTCCCATCGTCCTTTTTGATGTCATGCTCCTTGAGCCAGATGATGGCATCAGAGTAGTTCATCCTCTTGAAGGGCCTCTTGGGGGGCTTGAAGTCCTGGGGTGGGTGGAGAGGAAAGTGACAGGCCACATTAGTACTGTGTTATCCTCATGTTTAGCCTTTCACCACAAAACAAGGATTTGAAGGAGGTATTTTGAATGAGCTCAAAAAAGGTCAAGGAAACTTGAATCTCAAATAGGAAACATTATAGAGAGAGAGGGAGATACAGAGAGAGAGGGAGATACAGAGAGCGAGAGGGAGATACAGAGAGCGAGAGGGAGAGAGAGAAATACAGAGAGACAGGGAAAGAGGGAGATACAGAGAGAGAGAGAGAGAGAGATACAAGAGAGAGAGAGAGAGATACAGAGAGAGAGAGAGATACAGAGAGAGAGGGAGATACAGAGAGCGAGAGAGAGATACAGAGAGAGAGGGAGATACAGAGAGCGAGAGGGAGAGAGAGAGAAATACAGAGAGACAGGGAAAGAGGGAGATACAGAGAGAGAGAGAGAAACATACAGATAGAGCGTGCAAGTGAGACGGCCAGACAGACATAGTGAGAACTAATAGCTGCCAATGAAACATCAGACGTACAGGGTTGACTTGGTAGAGGAGAGGAGCAGCAGGAGACTCCAGGACTCTGTCCACCACATCACACACCAGGTCCTCCAGCCTGCTCAGTAGGTCTTCATAGGTCATGAAGGGGCACTCTGCCTCTATATGAGTGTACCTACAGAGGGAGGGCACATAGGTTAATAGGGCACTCTGCCTCTATATGAGTGTCCCTACAGAGGGAGGGCACATAGGTTAATAGGGCACTCTGCCTCTATATGAGTGTACCTACAGAGGGAGAGCACATAGGTTAATAGGGCACTCTGCCTCTATATGAGTGTACCTACAGAGGGAGGGCACATAGGTTAATAGGGCACTCTGCCTCTATATGAGTGTACCTACAGAGGGAGGGCACATAGGTTAATAGGGCACTCTGCCTCTATATGAGTGTACCTACAGAGGGAGGGCACATAGGTTAATAGGGCACTCTGCCTCTATATGAGTGTACCTAGAGGGAGGGCACATAGGTTAATAGGGCACTCTGCCTCTATATGAGTGTACCTAGAGGGAGGGAGGGCACATAGGTTAATAGGGCACTCTGCCTCTATATGAGTGTCCCTACAGAGGGAGGGCACATAGGTTAATAGGGCACTCTGCCTCTATATGAGTGTCCCTACAGAGGGAGGGAGGGCACATAGGTTAATAGGGCACTCTGCCTCTATATGAGTGTCCCTACAGAGGGAGGGCATATAGGTTAATAGGGCACTCTGCCTCTATATGAGTGTACCTACAGAGGGAGGACACATAGGTTAATAGGGCACTCTGCCTCTATATGAGTGTACCTACAGAGGGAGGGCACATAGGTTAATAGGGCACTCTGCCTCTATATGAGTGTACCTACAGAGGGAGGGCACATAGGTTAATAGGGCACTCTGCCTCTATATGAGTGTACCTACAGAGGGAGGGCACATAGGTTAATAGGGCACTCTGCCTCTATATGAGTGTCCCTACAGAGGGAGGTAGGGCACATAGGTTAATAGGGCACTCTGCCTCTATATGAGTGTACCTACAGAGGGAGGGAGGGCACATAGGTTAATAGGGCACTCTGCCTCTATATGAGTGTACCTACAGAGGGAGGGAGGGCACATAGGTTAATAGGGCACTCTGCCTCTATATGAGTGTCCCTACAGAGGGAGGGGAGGGCACATAGGTTAATAGGGCACTCTGCCTCTATATGAGTGTCCCTACAGAGGGAGGGCACATAGGTTAATAGGGCACTCTGCCTCTATATGAGTGTCCCTACAGAGGGAGGGCACATAGGTTAATAGGGCACTCTGCCTCTATATGAGTGTCCCTACAGAGGGAGGGAGGGCACATAGGTTAATAGGGCATTCTGCCTCTATATGAGTGTCCCTACAGAGGGAGGGCACATAGGTTAATAGGGCACTCTGCCTCTATATGAGTGTCCCTACAGAGGGAGGGAGGGCACATAGGTTAATAGGGCACTCTGCCTCTATATGAGTGTACCTACAGAGGGAGGGAGGGCACATAGGTTAATAGGGCACTCTGCCTCTATATGAGTGTCCCTACAGAGGGAGGGCACATAGGTTAATAGGGCACTCTGCCTCTATATGAGTGTCCCTACAGAGGGAGGGAGGGCACATAGGTTAATAGGGCACTCTGCCTCTATATGAGTGTACCTACAGAGGTAGGGCACATAGGTTAATAGGGCACTCTGCCTCTATATGAGTGTCCCTACAGAGGGAGGGCACATAGGTTAATAGGGCACTCTGCCTCTATATGAGTGTCCCTACAGAGGGAGGGCACATAGGTTAATAGGGCACTCTGCCTCTATATGAGTGTCCCTACAGAGGGAGGGCACATAGGTTAATAGGGCACTCTGCCTCTATATGAGTGTCCCTACAGAGGGAGGGAGGGCACATAGGTTAATAGGGCACTCTGCCTCTATATGAGTGTCCCTATAGAGGGAGGGCACATAGGTTAATAGGGCACTCTGCCTCTATATGAGTGTCCCTACAGAGGGAGGGCACATAGGTTAATAGGGCACTCTGCCTCTATATGAGTGTCCCTACAGAGGGAGGGAGGGCACATAGGTTAATAGGGCACTCTGCCTCTATATGAGTGTACCTACAGAGGGAGGGCACATGGGTTAATAGGGCACTCTGCCTCTATATGAGTGTCCCTACAGAGGGAGGGCACATAGGTTAATAGGGCACTCTGCCTCTATATGAGTGTACCTACAGAGGGAGGGAGGGCACATAGGTTAATAGGGCACTCTGCCTCTATATGAGTGTACCTACAGAGGGAGGGCACATAGGTTAATAGGGCACTCTGCCTCTATATGAGTGTCCCTACAGAGGGAGGGCACATAGGTTAATAGGGCACTCTGCCTCTATATGAGTGTCCCTACAGAGGGAGGGCACATAGGTTAATAGGGCACTCTGCCTCTTTATGAGTGTCCCTACAGAGGGAGGGCACATAGGTTAATAGGGCACTCTGCCTCTATATGAGTGTCCCTACAGAGGGAGGGCACATAGGTTAATAGGGCACTCTGCCTCTATATGAGTGTACCTACAGAGGTAGGGCACATAGGTTAATAGGGCACTCTGCCTCTATATGAGTGTACCTACAGAGGGAGGGCACATAGGTTAATAGGGCACTCTGCCTCTATATGAGTGTCCCTACAGAGGGAGGGCACATAGGTTAATAGGGCACTCTGCCTCTATATGAGTGTCCCTATAGAGGGAGGGCACATAGGTTAATAGGGCACTCTGCCTCTATATGAGTGTACCTACAGAGGGAGGGAGGGCACATAGGTTAATAGGGCACTCTGCCTCTATATGAGTGTCCCTACAGAGGGAGGGCACATAGGTTAATAGGGCACTCTGCCTCTATATGAGTGTCCCTACAGAGGGAAGGAGGGCACATAGGTTAATAGGGCACTCTGCCTCTATATGAGTGTCCCTATAGAGGGAGGGCACATAGGTTAATAGGGCACTCTGCCTCTATATGAGTGTCCCTACAGAGGGAGGGCACATAGGTTAATAGGGCACTCTGCCTCTATATGAGTGTACCTACAGAGGGAGGGCACATAGGTTAATAGGGCACTCTGCCTCTATATGAGTGTACCTACAGAGGGAGGGCACATAGGTTAATAGGGCACTCTGCCTCTATATGAGTGTCCCTACAGAGGGAGGGCACATAGGTTAATAGGGCACTCTGCCTCTATATGAGTGTCCCTACAGAGGGAGGGCACATAGGTTAATAGGGCACTCTGCCTCTATATGAGTGTCCCTACAGAGGGAGGGCACATAGGTTAATAGGGCACTCTGCCTCTATATGAGTGTCCCTACAGAGGGAGGGAGGGCACATAGGTTAATAGGGCACTCTGCCTCTATATGAGTGTCCCTACAGAGGGAGGGCACATAGGTTAATAGGGCACTCTGCCTCTATATGAGTGTCCCTACAGAGGGAGGGAGGGCACATAGGTTAATAGGGCACTCTGCCTCTATATGAGTGTCCCTACAGAGGGAGGGCACATAGGTTAATAGGGCACTCTGCCTCTATATGAGTGTACCTACAGAGGGAGGGCACATAGGTTAATAGGGCACTCTGCCTCTATATGAGTGTACCTACAGAGGGAGGGAGGGCACATAGGTTAATAGGGCACTCTGCCTCTATATGAGTGTCCCTACAGAGGGAGGGCACATAGGTTAATAGGGCACTCTGCCTCTTATGAGTGTACCTACAGAGGGAGGGAGGGCACATAGGTTAATAGGGCACTCTGCCTCTATATGAGTGTCCCTACAGAGGGAGGGAGGGCACATAGGTTAATAGGGCACTCTGCCTCTATATGAGTGTCCCTACAGAGGGAGGGCACATAGGTTAATAGGGCACTCTGCCTCTATATGAGTGTACCTACAGAGGGAGGGAGGGCACATAGGTTAATAGGGCACTCTGCCTCTATATGAGTGTCCCTACAGAGGGAGGGAGGGCACATAGGTTAATAGGGCACTCTGCCTCTATATGAGTGTCCCTACAGAGGGAGGGCACATAGGTTAATAGGGCACTCTGCCTCTATATGAGTGTACCTACAGAGGGAGGGCACATAGGTTAATAGGGCACTCTGCCTCTATATGAGTGTACCTACAGAGGGAGGGAGGGCACATAGGTTAATAGGGCACTCTGCCTCTATATGAGTGTACCTACAGAGGGAGGTAGGGCACATAGGTTAATAGGGCACTCTGCCTCTATATGAGTGTACCTACAGAGGGAGGGAGGGCACATAGGTTAATAGGGCACTCTGCCTCTATATGAGTGTCCCTACAGAGGGAGGGCACATAGGTTAATAGGGCACTCTGCCTCTATATGAGTGTCCCTACAGAGGGAGGTAGGGCACATAGGTTAATAGGGCACTCTGCCTCTATATGAGTGTACCTACAGAGGGAGGGAGGGCACATAGGTTAATAGGGCACTCTGCCTCTATATGAGTGTCCCTACAGAGGGAGGGCACATAGGTTAATAGGGCACTCTGCCTCTATATGAGTGTCCCTACAGAGGGAGGGAGGGCACATAGGTTAATAGGGCACTCTGCCTCTATATGAGTGTACCTACAGAGGGAGGGCACATAGGTTAATAGGGCACTCTGCCTCTATATGAGTGTCCCTACAGAGGGAGGGCACATAGGTTAATAGGGCACTCTGCCTCTATATGAGTGTACCTACAGAGGGAGGGAGGGCACATAGGTTAATAGGGCACTCTGCCTCTATATGAGTGTACCTACAGAGGGAGGGAGGGCACATAGGTTAATAGGGCACTCTGCCTCTATATGAGTGTACCTACAGAGGGAGGTAGGGCACATAGGTTAATAGGGCACTCTGCCTCTATATGAGTGTACCTAGAGGGAGGGCACATAGGTTAATAGGGCACTCTGCCTCTATATGAGTGTCCCTATAGAGGGAGGACACATAGGTTAATAGGGCACTCTGCCTCTATATGAGTGTACCTATAGAGGGAGGGAGGGCACATAGGTTATGTTCCCTCCCTCTGTAGGTACTCACATAGAGGCAGAGGGCCCTATACTATGTAGTTATGTTAAACACTAGAAAGTGTCTCTTGAAAAATAGGTTTTATGTCAGTGAAACTAACCCGTATCAATAAAAGTTAAATACAAATAGAGGATTTCCTAAGGTAATGTTTTTGCTATTTGAAAACAGGAAGGGAAAACAACAGCAATTCCACTACTCACTCAGACAGATGCCTGCGGGTGCGGGACTGCTCAGCGCGGTAGGACTGTGCGATACAGAAGGTGTCTCCCAGGGCAGGGATGCAGGTCTCCAGGTAGAGCTGAGAGGACTGGGTCAGGAACGCCTCCTCCCCAAAGTAGTTCAGGTTGAACAGGGTGGAACCTCCCTCCACCTGGGTCTGCACCAGGGTGGGTGGGGTGATCTGTGGAAGAACCAAATACAAAAAAACAGAGATTTAGACAGAAGCGTAGACATACATGGAAAAAGGGTGAAAATATACAACAATTCAAGATTCAAAGCTTATCATGTTTCCTTCCAGTTTTTATACGACTATAGTCGTACCACATAAAATAAAAAAGTCTCGATGAGCCCTTAAGCAAAGCACTTAACCCTAATTGCTCATGTAAGTCGCTCTGGATAAGAACGTCTGCTAAATGACTAAAAATTTAAATGTAAAATGTGACAAATATATTCGACTGCATCTGTATATTACTATTCTATGTTTTATTAATGTGTTCAATTTATTTTTGTGGTTTTATGCTTCAAAGAGCTCAAACAGAGGACGTTTGTACAGTGTATCCGCTCTTACTGTACCTCATGGTATCCGCGGTTGAAGAAGTGATCCCTGAAGCACTGTGTGACAGTGGAGCGGATCCGGAGGATCTTGGACACGTTCTCCCCACGGATCATCATGTGTCTGTTGTTGAGCTGAACGTCCACATCAGACTCCTCGTTCAGCAGGTTGTCAGCTCCTCCAGCCGGGGCCAGACCCACCAGCTCCCAGAAGTCACAGTGCAGCTCATGACCACCTGGGGCCTGGAGAAAGAGGAGGAAGAGAGGAAAGGACGAGATGAGAGAGGAGGGGAGAGAACATCCTAGTCAGTCATAGCTCTAATAATAAAATAACAAACAATCTAATACATTAATTAAATTAATAGTTAAAGGGACAGTTTTCCCAGAACCAGATTGGGCCTATTCCTGGTCTAAAAATAAGGTTTGAGGGAAAATATCACAGTTTAATCTGGGCAATTAAAGTATGTAAGTAATTGAAGAATCTGTACCTGCTTTCCCTCGGGTACTTGCTTCACTGTCCCATACAGAGCCACTGTGCTTTCAGTGGACAGCACCAGGGCATTATAGCACTGACACTATAGTGGTGACAACAAAAAAAAGTATTAAAAAAAACATTATTTTTTTTAAATAGAGGGACCATAAATAAATAAAAATAGAATAAATGTGTTTTAAATACTAAAAAATAAAGAAGTACCAATTTATTGTTGAGAACACACTGCAGGAAACCAGTTCCATCTCTCAGCACAATGAACAGCAGGTTCTTTCCTAGCAAGAGAATGAGAATGTGTTCTCAGTCAACTTCCCTGGTAAAATAAATACTAAATAATGCTAACAATAAACACACTATGAGCCATGAAGCCCCTCTCTTCTCATCCAGTTGCCCACAAAGCACTCAAAATAAGTATGTTGTGCAGGGTTCCCTAACTGATGGACCAGTGGTTTTATTTGGCCCCCCAAGTTAGTTTTCGGGGTGGGGGGATTTTCATTGTTGGACATATAAGCCTGTAAAAAACACCAGGAAATCAGCTCCAAGTGATTAATTTTGGAAATCTGTTTCTAAGTATTCGCACGCATAATAGAGACGTGACTGTATCCAAATGTAAGCAAGGTTTTAAATATTTAGTAAAATATTATATCTGTTTGGGATTCTTGCGTTCAATTTGCAGTCTACAAATTATTTGTAATTATGTTCCGGCCCCGACCATTCGCTCAAGAAAAAAATCCTCCCGCAGCTGAATCTAGTTGATGATCCCTGCTGCGGTGCATCATGTAAAGTAAATAGGAAACCCGGAGGGTGGTTTTGATTGTATCATGCATTGGAATCATGAGCGTAAACTGTTAAAAAAACAACTTGCATGTTATAAACTAGTTACAGTGTTGTGGCATGCTGACAACTGGCGGGTCAGACACACATTAACCAAACGTTCTGCAATCCTCACCTTGTTTTCTCATTCGGTGCACCCAGCCAAACACCTTCACTCTCTCCCCCCGGAGAGGCTCCAGCTGATAGACTTTAACCTGTTGGGAAAGGGTTGATTCAATTTCAATATTTCAACACAAAGGAAGACAAAAATGATATTCTTATTTCCAAAGATGAGGAGTTGTTTTTAAACAGTACAAAACATACAAAAGATGAGTTTGACTAAAGAGAATATAGTGGATCTGACCGTTTTGGGCTCTGGAAGGCTTGAGTCATTCTCAATGGTGATTTTCTTAGCTTCTTCCAGGTTCTTCTCTCGTCTCTCAGAATCCTCTGCCTTTAAATCAAAGTTGAAAAAAACTTACATAAATTGCAGCTTACATAGGCTACTGCTGCCTGTGAATATATTGCACTGATAGCCACAACTATTTATTGCCCAAGACGATATTGCGTGAATAATTATAAAATGGTAGCATCCCAAATGGCATCCTATCCCCTATATAGTGCACTACTTTTGACCAGAGGTAGTGCACTATATAGGGAATAGGGTTCCATTCGGGATGCCGCAGCAGCCTCTGACTATTTCCCCACACTGCCGCCTCTCCCACGCACCTCCTTTTTGTCTATAGAGTCGCTCTTCATCTGCTCTCTAGCAAATAACTTCTTCACATTTTTCATCTGCGTCTTGGAGATCACTGCCCACCGCTAGAATAATAGGGGGAAACAAAATCTGAAAGTGAACCCAAATGAAAGTGAAACCAAACGACTTAGTTTTCATTGCTTGTAACTACGTACCTCTCCTTCCTTCTGAGAGTCCACATAGATGGTTGGGAATGGCTCCTTTCCAGCAAATGTCAAAGCCTTTGAAATCAAATAGTTGTTGTTATAGCAATTAACTTAACTGTGATTGATTCAAAAACGCCTAGACGTATCAGTTCTGTTGGATGGCGTCGTAATGAAACAGAAATAGGGGTACACAAAAACAGATTCTTCTTACCCTCAATGAGGTCTTGAAAGGCTTCTGCGTTGTTCCATCACCATCCTGGTCATCTCCCGCTTTGTCAGACACATACAGCTCACCTGGAAAAAGTGAAAGCACTCAACACTTGATTTTGAATGTATGTTATTTCAGCTAGCTAAACCTAGTTTGACATGTTCATGGTCATTCATGATGAAAACTCCCGTATTCGACACCCCACCCCACTATGTAGCCTATTTCACCCCACCCAAAAGTTGGAGATCTGATGGCATGACAGTGATTATGCTAGTTAGGCAAGATAAGGTCGTCGGCTAGATAACTGGAGCGTGACACAGACATTTTACCATATGCTTAGCTACAGGATTGACAGAAATGAAAAAAGCCCTAAAACAAAACAAAAGCACAGAGCTCACACCGATGCGTAGTAAACTTAGCTAGCTTGTTTTAGCTAACTAGACAGTCAAGATAAGCTTGTGCTATGCAATGATTTATTTAAATGTCATCATTGGTGCTATGAAAGCTAGCTAGCAACACCGGTCTGATGCAACACATCGCATGATTTCAATAGCTACAATGATTGTAAATTAGCTAGCTAATAACACGAGCTAGTCATGTTATCTACTTACCCACTGAGAGTTTACCTATGGTTTTCGTTACCTGCTCCGCCATACCCACGTAGGAATTGTATAAAATGTGTATATTTTAATGGATTACTAATACTAAAATGAATCGTCCCTCACGTCCGTCGTTGGTGTTTGTGCTCGTGTGTAGGGTTATCTGTGCATACAACTTCCGGATAGATCGTGAACGGTGATTGGTTGCAGTGTCCAGCAAATTGAACGTGGATTGGTTCCCAGTCCCTGCCATTCATTGTAGTACCGCCCTGAAACGATGAAAGGACCGTTATATGATGTGGTGTACGGAGCAAGAGATGTGGCTACATATGATTCATGCTTATTTCATTATTAATTCAACCCATTGCATCATGTAGAGCTCGCAAGTTAAGCATTTCACTGTACTGTTTTAAACCTACGGTATCCTGTGCATGTGACAACTACAAAAGAAAAGACAAAAACGTTGCTTCCATTTTTAATCAATAAAAAATGTAATAATGCTTGAAATATTATAGAACCAATCTTCCAATGGAAAAATGCCTATGTGGCTGTGAAAAAATAATTCATCTCATAATTCATCCGCACTGGATGAACACATCAGCACTGGATCACTTTGAGAAGTTCACATTTTTGGAATTGGTCTCGTTCATTTCAAAGTCTTCAGTCATGTGATCAGTGGGCTGTGGTTCAACTTTACCCTTGTGCAGTTTCTCATACAGCTGTATCACAAAAAGAAGAAAGAGTAGAATAAATCAGCTCAAGTATGTATTTCCTATCAGAGCCACCAGAAATAAACTCAGAAATTCAGTCAAATACATTTCCCCTTCTCGAAGCAACTGTTTTCATCATTAATAAAACATATGAAACTGCATACATTAAGAAGAAGTACTTACAGTGACCCAAATGGGTAAATGTAGTATTCCATACACTACAACAAAGCAAAAGAAGAATGTTTCGATGTAGATGGTGTTTTCAAAGAGCATGGAGTACCTCAGCGGCATTTCATCTTCGTACTGAAATTTAGAAAAGTGAATGCCTTAGAAAGGGCTTACAATGTTTTCATAAATGCATCAGTTGAAAAGGCACTCGCACACCTGAGCTATCTTTGTTGCAGGTGCATGGTAACAGTTGAATAAGATGAGAAAAAAAAGAAGAAACCTGTACACTGCTCTTGCTAGTATCACTGCTCTTTATTAAGCTTTACGTATCGGCGTCAAGGCCTTCGTCAGAGCTTTTGTGAGTTAAAATAAATAAATAGCACCCTTACGTAGACATAGCTCCACGCACATCCGTTCAATGTATCGAATGGGATTGGATTCGAGGGAAAATAAGTGTTACCAAATATAACAATGTGCATTTCATTAATATTCTAATACAGTTTGTACATAAAACGTATTAAACACGTCTGTAAAACCACAATGAGGACATCGACCCATCAAGCAAGTTTTCATAAATAATTGGGTACAGCCCAAGAAAAACGTAATCTGAAATGGTGGCATTAATTCATGTTCACATTTACAACATAACATACAGTCTTGGTCAAAAGTTTTGAGAATGACACAAGTATTGGTCTTCACAAAGTTCGCTGCTTCAGTGTTATGAGATATTTTTGTCAGATGTTACTATGGTATACTGAAGTATAATTACAAGCATTCCATAAGTGTCAAAGGCTTTTATTGACAATTGCATTAAGTTTATGCAAAGAGTCAATATTTGCAGTGTTGACCCTTCTTTTTCAAGACCTCTGCAATCCGCCCTGGCATACTGTCAATTAACTTCTGGGCCACATCCTGACAGATGGCAGCCCATTCTTTCATAATCAATGCTTGGAGTTTGTGGGTTTTTGTTTGTCCACCCGCCTCTTGAGGATCGACCACAAATTCTCAATGGGATTAAGGTCTGGGGAGTTTCCTGGCCATGGACCCAAAATGTCGATGTTTTGTTCCCCGAGCCACTTAGTTATCACTTTTGCCTTATGGCAAGGTGCTCCATCATGCTGGAAAAGGCATTGGTCGTCACCAAACTGTTCTTGGATGGTTGGGAGAAGTTGCTCTCTGAGGATGTGTTGGTACCCTTCTTTATTCATGGCTGTGTTCTTAGGCAAAATTGTGAGTGAGCCCACTCCCTTGGCTGAGAAGCAACCCCACACATGAATGGTCTCAGGATGCTTTACTGTTGGCATGACACAGGACTGATGGTAGCGCTCACCTTGTCTTCTCCGGACAAGTTTTCCGGATGCCCCAAACAATCGGAAAAGGGATTCATCAGAGAAAATGACTTTACCCCAGTCCTCAGCAGTCCAATCCCTGTACCTTTTGCAGAATATCAGTCTGTCCCTGATGTTTTCCTGGAGAGAAGTGGCTTCTTTGCTGCCCTTCTTGACACCAGGCCATCCTCCAAAAGTCTTCGCCTCACTGTGCGTGCAGATGCACTCACACCTGCCTGCTGGCATTTCTGAGCAAGTTCTGCACTGGTGGTGCCCCGATCCCGCAGCTGAATCAACTTTAGGAGACGGCATTGGCGCTTGCTGGACTTTCTTGGGTGCCCTGACACCTTCTTCACAACAATTGAACCGCTCTCCTTGAAGTTCTTGATGATCCGATAAATGGTCGATTTAGGTGCAATCTTACTAGCAGCAATATCCTTGCCTGTGAAGCCCTTTTTGTGCAAAGCAATGATGACGGCACGTGTACTGCGACTGGATAATCCCTGTCGTTTCTCCTGATTGAACTTTTGTTAACTAATTCTCTGTTTGAGAGAACGAGAGGTTTTACCTACATAACACAGCCCACATGGACATTTAATCATGTCGATAACATGGGGTGGTGGAACACATAATACTGTCATTTATTTGGAACCGTTTTCCTGTATGTGGGTGGCAGGAATATTCACACTTCATCATAATGTTGCACTGTGCGCAGCCTCTGCATTTATAGCTACAATTCGGAAGAGGGCGTAAAAGAGCATGTCTCATTTTCTTTTGTGGCTGGCAGTTGGCATGGACCAATTTATCTCGTAAATTGTGACCTCTCCTATATACAATAAGTAGTGGATTCTTAAATTCAGCTGGCAAAGCTGGGTCCGATGATACAACATATAGAACATGCCAGTGTTTCTTGACAGCATCTTGTAGTGTCTGTAGTGTCTATGACTTTGCTGACGTTTGCAAAAAGTGTGTTAGAGGAACTTGGCTCTGCTTGCGGAAACATCTGGAAAGCATTACTACATAGGCTTCTTGGACTAGAGGATATGGGGAGATATGTGGAAAGCCAGGGATTGGTTTATTAAAATCACGCCATATTATGTCACATAGGATATAAATACCATGTCTTGAACAAAGGACTGGGAGAATAGCATATTACAGATCGGGTCCGGCTGTTCTCCAGATATCTGCAGATATCTGTAAATCGACGCTGTAACCCTTTGATATAAATAAACCTTTATAATCAAAGTACAGTGTCAGCGGACTTCTTATCATCACAGCATAATTAGCAGCATATTTTCAGACACAACAGAATGGCAACGAGGTATTGGGGCGTCTTGCATCTTTTCTTTTCTCAGCGTTCCATTCATGGGCTACGAAGTGACTCCCGCTCAAGAGGGAACTGGGGATTGTAGAAAGATATATTCAATTGTATGTTACCTCTCGGAATATGGTTGACGAATTATATGTCCGAAGTAACCTCTCATTGAATGTCTACAACTCGAGGTAGCAGAAATTTAGAAGGAACAAGAGGAATAAGGAGCGACGGTAGCATGCTTAGTGTATTGTATGAACGGATGCATTCCTCTTGAACTGTGTGTGTGAGAGGAACAGAGCCTGTGTGTGTGTGCATGTGTGAAGGAGAGCCGATGCATGTGTGTACATGGAGAGGTCTCTGATGTGTTCCAGCTGTGTGTCGACTCATGTTAGGATAAGATTTATGTTAGAGATATATACATATATATATATGTTTTGGTTGAGAACAGGGATTTTAGTTTTTGTAAGGAAATATGAGCCCCTGAAGTTAAGGTTAAAAATCTTATGAGTCTCGTATAAAAGAGAACGTTTATTAACTATTAACAAATAATGTGCCTACAGGGAGGAGTTTTTAAGAGTATATAGTGATGTCTTTGTAATTGATAACAACATAACTATAAATCTGGAGATTACGTATAAGTGAAGATTAAGAAACTCTAAAGTAGAGATGTGTTCTATGTTCTGTGCTTGTTAGTGAGTTTTGTTAAGTGTTAGCTGTTTGTCTATGGGGGAGAGAACGACGCGACTAGCGGGTCTGTCGATTCATGTTGTTTAGCTGGGAGAGAGCTGCTTGGGAGAGCTCTGTTCACTCTGAAATCGCATTGGTGACTGAACTACGCATGCGTGGGATTTTATGAGTTTAGAGTTACGTAGAACAAATGTGCCACTCCACTGCCTACACTGAACTGCTGGCAGACGCAGTCTCAGAGCAGACAAAGAGGGAGGGGGAGACTTGCACGAATGTTCTGTTTGTTGAATTAACTGTTGCTTGGCTGTGGAACTGTTTGGTTGACATCGGTTGAGTTGATGAATGAGAGATATGTTGATGGATTAAAAAATAATAATAATTAAATAAATAAATAAAATAAAATGTTATTGCGCTATTTATAATATTCCTGAGTTAAGCTGTTTGCTTATTTCTTAGCGTGAATGTGAACATAAGTATGCATAAAATACTAAATTGTTGTCTGTTCCTTTGTTCTTCTGTCATGTGAGAGACGAGAAGGAGGAGACAGAGAGAGAGAGAGGAGCTGCTGACGAGTACATCAAGCGACAACAATCAAGTCCAATTAAGGCCAGTACTGTTCTTATCCACAAAACCACTCTCCCTTACAGGATATAATAGATACATTGTGTATGCATAGAATATTTCATGTTGTGACCATTTCGCAGGAACTTGGCAACAGACTGATGAATTGATGTAATTGATAATTGCACATTAGAGTTTTTGTGAATGACTTGTTTTGATTAGAGTTGTGTTGGAAATCCAGCACTGACATTATTCTGTAAAATTAAGGTAATTGGGTGATTATTAAGCAATTGGTTTGTGAGTGCTGTAGTGTTGCTGGATTACAGGTCTTTCCTTTTTGGATTGCTCTGAAGTTGACTACTTTCCTTTACTTTTCCTGATCGGATGTGGTAAGATTGCCACTAATCAATAATTTGGTAAAATAAAATAAATAAAATAAATAAATTAATTAATTAATTTTAATTAATTAAAAAAAAACAAAAAAGAGGGAAACATATAAAAGAGTCGTTACAATGGGGAAAAAGGACATCAAAACTACAAAATGAATTACTCCTCTTAATGTAGTACAGAATAGCAATCCTCTAGTTAATGGTATTGCAAGGTTATCTGAAAAATGGAATAAATGTTGGCCTGACATTGAACAACCATGGCCGGTGGAAGGGACTCTCAACCCAGACGTCATCAAGATAATGCAAGTGCTTGTATCCACGTATAAGGCAGATCAAAAGAAGGGGAAAAAAGGAGAGCAACGTAAAGAAAAGAGACAAAGAGAGCTGGGTGTTCTTAAGCTGTTTGAAAATGAAGGACAAAAACTGATAAAAGATACAAAAGATAAAAGAGACAGAGGTACAGAGAAAATGGCAAAAGAGGTGAAGGTAACAGAAAAACTAATGGCAGAAGTCAATACACCTTTCTCACATATGGATTCAGCAAAAACACCCCCACCTTATGAGGAAGAAGTAGAGTTTAAGGACGTCTATCCTCAGCTTCCAGTGATCATTCAGGAGGGTGATTATTGCATCAGAGATGAAGATGAACGAATAATAGAGAGAGGACAAGCAGAAATGACCATAAAGATGAATCCAAACTCCAAAAGTCAGAAGAGAACGAGATGTCTGGAAACTAAGGGTAGAGTGAGGTTCAGGAGGATGGAACTTGAAGATGATGATGATGATGATGATGATCAGAGTGATTCAGAAGAGATCATGGGTGGATATGACCCTGTGATCAGACAGAGGTTGGCCAGAGCAGAAAGAAGGGGTGATGGAAGTTGGAAGAAGAAGAATACAAGAGATTCGAGTTATGATGAAAATGAAGATGGAGACAGCGATGAAGATTTGAAGATTAAAGGTGCTTCATATTCAAGAGGATTTTATCCTACAATGACTAGCACAGAAGAAATAGAAAAAGATATAGATCGATGCATATCATGCCTGGATAAGGCCAATAATTTAGAAGAAGCAAGAGAATTGGAAGAACATCTCAAGAAGCTGAAGATAAAGAAGAAAGAACTGCTGAAAAAAGGATCCCAAGAATTGGAGAAGAAGTATACATTGAGGCCAAGACAAGGGAGCACAAGTAAGAAGATGATGCCAGTGATCATTCGAGGACAAAACCTAGAATATAAGCCTTTGCAGAATACCGATATGTCAGATATACTTGAGAAGCAGCCTACTCTTCAAGATGGAGCATATCCTTGGATTTCAAAGTTGGAAGAAATTACATTGGGAACACAGTCTGCCATAGGAGACATTAAGAGACTTTTGGCTAATCTCCTTGGGATTCCAGGTATGGAAGACATTTTTCAGAGAGCTGGACTTCATAGATATGTGGGGACTGCAGTGAATGACCCTGAATTGTTGGCTGCAAGTAGAAATCGGCTGTGGAGAGCACTAAAAGATACGTTTCCAACAAATGTGCATCCTGACAACATTCTGATTGACCCACTAGGACAACAAGAAAATCCGAGAGCCTATGTGTCAAGAGTTCATCAAGTGTGGAGAAATATTACCGGAAATGATCCAGATGTGAGTCAAATTGAGCAGTCAATTTTGAGAGCTAAACTACAGATGGGACTGCCCTCACCAGTAAGGAGCAAACTGGCAGAGGTGGTTGGACTTGGAAGCATGACAAAAGGTGTCTATACAGATCATATAGCCCATCAAGTGGATATGTACAGGAAAAAGGAACACAACCAGAAAGAACAGGACCAAGAAACTCTCAGAAAACTCAATCAAATACAACTGGTGCAGAATAAGACGGAAAAGAAACAAGCTTTGGTTATGCAGAATCAGTGTGCACCAAATCAACAATCACTGTCACAGCTTCAACCGAACCAGTTCCAACCGCCATTGTACCAGCCACCAATAGCGGTACCAGTTGTTTCATATCCACAGCCAGTTTCTGGGCAGACACAGAATTGGAGAGGAAGAGGATGAGAAGGAAGAGGAAGAGGAGGAAGATTCAAGCCATACTTCCAGCAATCTTCAGAAGTGTGTTATAATTGTGGACAGGTTGGTCACTTTGCCCGTGAGTGTAATGGGCCAGGAGGAAACACCAGAGGGAATTTCAGAGGAAGATACAGGGGCCAGTCAAGATCATCTGGAGGACCGGTGAACCCTTATAGGGGCCAGGAGCAAGGATTCTAGAGGTGCCCAGAAGATCTGAAAGGGGGGTGTCAGCTGGTAGCATCAGGACCAGAAAAAGATCCAACAATTGAGGTGAAAGTAAACAAACGACTATTGGAAGTGATGGCGGATAGCGGAGCTGCTTTTACCTGTGTTCGGCCTGAAGATGCTACACATCTCCCTATGTCCAATCAACTAATTAGGACAATCGGATTTGAGGGAGTGAAACAGCTGATTCCTCTTACGGAACCAATTGAGCTCTGCTATGAAAATCGGAAAATTATAATACCCATACTGGTATCAGAACATACACCTATTGCATTGTTGGGAAGAGATGCATTGTGTAAATTGAACTGTACAATGAAATGTACACCAGACGGCTGTCTGGTAGAAGTGCCAAAGGAAAAGGTTTATCAATTGTTGATGACGACAGAGATGGATTCTTCTTCAGTATTCTGGATTGGAAACCTCAGTGAAGATTTTTTGAGGCAGGCTAAGATATGGGAGAAATTCATTGTAACAAACATGCCAGATGCGAGGCTTCCGGAATATCCATTTCATTGTACGCTCAAGTATTTCAAGAATGCTGCTCAATTGGACTCAGAGGAATGGTTGAGTCATCAACCAAAGAAAGTTCAACTCAGCTCATGTTGCATAATTTTAGGACCACAAGGAGCAGCTATGAAGATAAACACAGACGATTATCTGGATAAAGAATTTGAGATTGAGAAGAGTGTGCCACATTGTTAGTTTCGGAAGGCTATGAGCAGAAGCAAATAGGAGAAATGATGACAGAAGCAGAGAAAGCTGTTTTCGTACCGATTAAAGAGAATTTGCGATTTGGAGGAGTGAAGATCACCGATTTCTCAAAATCATGATTTCGGCTCAAGGACAAGGAGAGCCACAAGCTGTACGGATGACACATAAATCTATTTGCAGTGTGAAGATGGATTCAGACCCTTTGAAAGAGGAGATGTTGCAACAAGTTCCAGAATGTTTGTGGTCTCAACACAGTACCGATATTGGACTTGTGAAATCAGCCCAACCGGTGAAAGTTGAACTTCGACCAGGAGCCAGACCTCCTTGGAAGAATCAGTATCCATTGAAAGATGAAGCAATCCAAGGGATCGAACCACAAATTGAAGGACTTTCGAAAGCAGGTGTTTTAAGGACAACAAAAAATCCTCAGAGTAACACACCTTTGTTGCCTGTGAAAAAACCAGATGGAACTTATCGTGTGGTTCATGATTTGAGAGCGGTGAATGAGGTAGTGACTGACTTTCCAGCGGAAGTGCCAGACCCGCATACCTTGTTAGCCCAAATTCCTCCTGATGCGACACATTTTACGGTGTTAGACTTATGTGGTGCATTTTTTAGTGTTCCACTTAGTGTAGAAAGTCAGGGTTTATTTGGGTTCACATATAAGGGACAGTTATATGAGTACAATCGTTTGCCACAGGGCTACAGGCACAGCCCTCACATTTTCAATAAAGTACTGAAGGAAGATTAGGTAGGGATAGATCAGATATTGCAAAGCACTGTCATTCAGTACGTAGATGATATAATTATCTGCTCACAGGATAAGGAAACATGTCATAGAGACTCAATTAAATTGCTACAGGTATTGGCAGAAAAGGGACATAAGGTTTCACAGAAAAAGTAGCAATATTGCCAGGAGAAGGTTGTTTATTTGGGTCAGAAAATAACGCACGGACACAGAAGCATTTCGGATAGTCAATTGGAAGCTATTCGTAAGGCTCCGAAGCCTAGAACTGTCAGAGAGATGATGACATTTCTTGGTATTGCTGGTTATTCTTCAGCTTGGGTTGAGAGCTATGCTAGTTTGACAGGACCTTTGAGAGCTATGGTTAAGGATACTGGAAATGGTCAACTCCATAGCAATCTTTCCTGGACACAGGAAGGCCTTGTGGCATTTGAAACGATCAAACAGAGGTTGCAGGAGGCACCTGCACTCACACTACCGGACTACTCTAAGAATTTTGTGTCTACTTCTACTGGAGGTAAATATGCATGTGCAGTTCTTTGTCAGCCGACAGGCACAAGGATGAATCCTCAGCCTATTTCCTACTACTATACTGCCTATTCAGAAGTAGAACTAGGGCTACCACTGTGCTACAGAGCAATGGTGGGAGTATATTCAATGTATGACAAAGCATCATCTGTTACGATGGGTTACCCAGTAACAATTCTTACCCATCATAGTCTCAGAAATCTTCTGAACTTTGGAAAATATACATTGACTATGCCTAGGCTCAGAGACTATCATAGGCTCTTAGAGCAGGAAGATGTCACCCTAGTGAGGTGTGATACAGTGAATCCAGCCGAGAATTTGCCAACTTCAGAGGATGGTGAGCCACATGATTGTGTCCAAGAAGCAGAGAAATACTCGAGACTTAGATCAGATTTGCAAGCCTTTCCATTACGTGAGGCAGACCTGGAGTATTGGACTGATGGGTCTTGTTATCGTGTGGGAGATAAATTGTGTGCTGGCTATGCAGTAGTTAAAGCCCAAGGAACTGGATTTGTTGTTGAAAAGGCTGAAGTAATACCACAGCCTGCGTCTGCACAACTTGCTGAACTTGTGGGGCTAACAGAAGCATGTTTGTTAGCAGAAGGAAAGCGAGTGACGATATACACTGATTCAGCATATGCACATAGTGTATGTCATTTGTTTGGAGCAGTGTGGAAAGGTCGAGGGTTTAAGAAAACGGATGGTTCCCCGATACAACATCATGCGCAAATAATGAAACTGTTGCATGCTATGATGAAGCCTAAAGAGATAGCGATAGCTAAGTGTGCAGCTCATAAAACAGATGTGTCAAAAGTCACACAAGGGAACAAAGCTGCTGATGAAGCTGCAAAAGCCGTCACAGGAGCGGACAAATTGGGCAAAGTTTTTCTGGTCACTCATGGAGTGGACTTGGAAGACAAAATTACGCTTAAGGATGTGATTTTGATGCAGGAAGCTGCTTCTACGATCGACAAATAGTTATGGCTAGACCGAGGTGCCGTCAAAGATGCTACTGGTCTTTGGAGAAACCATGAGGGGTTGATAGTAGCGCCTCCGGACCTATTAGGTCTGATGATTCAGGAAGCACATGGGTTAGCTCATGTTGCAAGCGGGGAGGTTAGGAGAAAGATCACAAAGGAGTATGGTTTTTGGGCACCATATTTGCTTGAACAGGTTGACTATGTCATAGGCAAGTGCACAATTTGTCTGAAAAATTATGTTCGCAGGGGTGTGACTGTTCTTCCTGGTCACATTCCTACACCGAGAGGTCCTATGCTTGAGTTGGTTATCGACTTTGTTGATATGATACAACCAGTTGATGGGAAAAGATACATGTTGGTGGTTGTAGATAGATTTTCACGATGGCCGGAGGCCTGTCCAACCAAGCGAAAAGATGCTCAGTCGGTTGCTAAGTTCTTGTGTAAAGAAGTCATAAGCAGGTGGGGACTTCCCGATCGAATATCCTCAGACAATGGGAAAGAATTTGTGGATAAATCAGGGAAATTGATGTTGCAAAAATTGGGAATTAAGCAACGTCTTGGAGCAGTTTATCACCCACAAAGTCAAGGGATTTGTAAAAAAATGAACGGTGTCTTGAAAAATCGCATTGTCAAAATTTGCCAGCATACGGGTCTGAACTGGATAGCGGCGCTTCCTTTAGCATTAATGGTGTGTCGCTCAAGTGAGTTGCGTGATCTACATATGACACCCCATGAACTGGTCACAGGAAGAAGGATGCCTACGCCTTGTTTGCGAACAAGCGGAAAGGGTCCAAGCTTGGCTCTTTTGGAAGATGAAATGAGAGCGTACGTTACATATATGGCCAATTTTCATAAAAAACTGTCCACATATGTTTCTGACAGGCAAAGAAAAGAAGAGGTGCAGGAGAAGCTTGATGAGCAAAAAAGGAGTACAGTGCAACCTGGGGACAAGGTGTTTGTGAAGGTATTTAGAAGGAAGTGGTATAACGAACGTCGTGAAGGACCATTTGAAGTTGTTCGTAGTACTGGAACAGCTGTCCAGGTTAAAGGGTCTCCAACGTGGTATCATTTGTCACATTGTGTTAAAGCGCCTGGAGAAGAGGTGCCACGCACAGAGAGACAGGATGTTGAAGGCTCAAGAGAGCAGGATAAAGATAGGGAAGAACAGGCAGAAGGAGAGATGCATGACAATATCCAGAGTCAAAACCCAGAAGGAGAGATTCTCCATGTTGTGGACAACGTTGATGATAGTGTGTACACTTCTGATAGTGTCAGAGATGACTCTACAATGGATGGAAGGGAAAGGAGATTTGGGGACATTGATTTTCAATACGTCCCAGAAACAACAGGGAATATTTCAGGCGGAATGTGAAGCAGCGGAGATCACCAAGGGCAACTCTGTTACAGGAGAAGCTGGTGATTCAGTTAGACAAAGTAGGCCCAGACCAGCTAGGAGAAAAGTCAGACCAAAATGTTACGAAAACTAGGGTTGAAGTAACTCTAGGAAAGTCAGCTCAGCTTCCATGCCAGTGCACGAGAGAGAACAGTGGTGAAGGGAAATTTAGAGTTCAGTGGGAAGATAGATATGGCAGGAGTTTAGATCTGTTAGGAGCAGTTGCATTGAGAAAATATGTGTTGCTGAATGATAAGAGAAGACTGAAGATTGAGGGTGATTGCAGTCTCTATGTGTACAATTCCCAGCAGGAGGATCAAGGTGGTTATAAATGTATTTTTTATAATCCACAGTTTGAAAGTGAGGGATTAGAGTTGGGACTGAGAGTTAATGTAGTGACACTAGTGGTGATAGATGGAAATACAAGTAAAGAGCTCCAAGTTGTAGGGAAAATAGATGAATCAACAACAATGACATCAACACTTCAGCCTAATACAACAACAGTGAGAAGCAATTCAACTCTTTCAACATTGACAGTTTTTAAAGCTATAAATGTATCACATTTCATTACAATGGCGCCTCAAAACTCGCTCCAACACCAATTTTACAAGAAAAAACTGTCATTAGGGTTAGGATGGGTGGTACAGCTCATCTTCCTTGTAGATGTGAGAGACGGAGTGTGGGTGGTGATATTCCTCCCACGTGGAGAGATAATTACGGAAAATAAGTGTTGTTATCAGGACCAGAAGCAGAAGCTGTGCCACCTAGTCAAAGGAAGTATATTTTATACAACGATATGAAGTGGAAGAGGGTTATGAGTGATTGCTCACTTATTTTGCGTAATGTTACATGGGAAGATCAGGGAGAATCTACTTGTACTTATTTAGAGCCAGTGTTACAATTTGTTCCGGTTAAGAATTACTGGTTAGAAGGCTATGTAACCCGTAAGGTGACGCTTATGATGGAAGATTTAAAGTTTGTTGAAGTTTACACAGTCACCAAAGAAGTTCAGGAGCAGTATATTACAGTAGCCACTCCAACAGTAAATAATACACAGAGGACATCTGTAACTTTGCCACTGGAAACTATTAAGACTGTTAATACATCAACTAAAGCCACTATTTTAACAGTAACTTTGGAAGAAATTAATGTTACGACGGCGACAACACATTTCGGAAATGTGACACAGACACCAACAACAACTTTTATGAAACTAAAGGATGTAGTAAACGTGACTCAGAAGTCTATGATACAGATGGAGAGTGCTGTAGATGGTGGTAAGGATACTGTTGAAATAGGAGAGCAGATGGTAGCAGAGAATTATGTACATTCATCTGAAATAGTGCAGAATACTATCCCGGAGGTACAGGATGAGTTCTTTAATTTTGATGGAACACCAGAAGATATATCTGTTCAATACCGCTCGTTAGGGAAGAGAGAAACTAAATGGAAGGCATATGGATTTGATTCTTCTGTTTTGCAAATTAAAGATGGATGGGCAGGTAGAAATCTATGGTTCCAGCAGTTAACTCATTCTGTAAGATCAGTGAGGAATCTTGAGGGTCCATGTCTGTTGAGAATTCCAGCACCAGGCACATGGGGTTCAATCTTAGAAACGGTGGCTCAACCTCTATCAACTGCGTGTCAATCTTATGCTTTATCGTGGTTGTTGTATCAGCAACAATCATTAACAGATACAATGATGTCGTTGTCAAAGCATTTGTTTAGGCCTAGGTTTAATTGTTCTTGGTTAAATGAATTACCCTATGTGAATTTGTTAGATCGGAAGGAAAATCAGTTAACAGCGATTCCTGAAGCATTGGAGGTGAAACCCGTGAGGGCTAAAAGCTGTTTTTGTTCAAATAAAACATATGATGGACCGGGTGTGTTTATGGGAACATCAGATTGTGGTGATTATATGATGACTTTGGGTAAGCATGAACGTAAGGTTAGTGATGAGACATATAAAGTAACTTTTTATGTTCCATTTAGTAAGAAGAGCAGGACTTTGATGGTAAAAGATCAGCTTTTGCCTGGCAATGTGACTATTGGGAATTTTCGAGATATTTGGTGGGTTTGTGGTGATAAAGCATATATATTCTTACCCTATGGATGGACAGGATGTTGTTACATGTCGACGCTGAAGCTTCAATATGAGGTTTATACCATTCAAAAGGGGAAGGCACCGGACACTGCTAAATCTGATTCTAGGTCTGGAAATAGGGTGAAAAGGGAAATGGCGCAATTTCATAATTTGGAAGCCTACCATTGGAGGATAAGTCTAGGAGAGAAGTGGGGACTTGGTCTTTTCCATGGTATGGTGTAACATTTTTTGGCAGATCACATTGATAATATTACCTATACTTTGCAGGGTTTTGCAAATGAAACGATACGAGGGTATAATCTTCTGTCAAATACTCAAAGAAGTCACAGACTGACGCTGTTGAAACATGACATGGCTCTTGACTATATTTTAGCCAAACAAGGTGGCTTATGCTTGGCTATGAATTTGACGGGGGATGATTGTTATACTTTGATCCCCGATAGTGCCGATAATATCACTAGTGTTATAGATGCATTGAAGAGTATAAGGGATGTGTTTGGTAGATCTGAAGGAGCTGGATGGTCAGCGAAGGCTTGGTTGCAAGATCAGTTGGGCCCAGTGGGAGCAGTGATAGTTCAGATTTTAGTAGCAGCTCTTATAGCGCTGTGTGTAATGTTTTGTTTTTGTACTCTGTTATTGACTTTTGCGAAGGCTATGATATTGAGATGGGTTGGAGTTGTGATGCCTGGGGACAACACTCAGATGCCGTTGTTAACTGTTACTGATCTAGAACAAGGAAGGTGTGGAAATGTTCAGATTCCATCATCGACGTCGCATTGAAAGTCGACACTGTGGAGGAGATGAAGTGTAGTGGACTACATTCCAGTGTTATATTCTTTCTGTGTTAATTTTTTGAAGAATTATGTTTTCTGTTGTTGGGTACATGTGGGGATCTCAGATGTTTTTGTTTATTTCGTTGAAGCTTAGGGATATTGGGTCTAGGCAGGGATAGAGAGAATCCACAGGAGGGTCCGATGGGTCGACCAGCTTGAATGTGGACATTTTTGATTGTATTTTGTTTTGCTGGGGTTTTCATGTGTATTCAATTGCATCATAGCTTAAAATGCATTGATAAAGATTTATGAATTGATCTGGAGTACTTAGGTGGTCGCCTGGGGCAGAGGGGCCGTGAGAGAATTTTCCTGTCTTGATTGACTGATGGATATTTGGAATGAAAGCTGCCAGACAGGTTTTTCGCTCTTACACTCCATAACAATTTATTTACACTCCATAACAATTTATTTACACTCCATAACAATTTATTTACACTCCATAACAATTTATTTACACTCCATAACAATTTATTTACACTCCATAACAATGTATTTACACTACATACAAAAATGTGTCTATATAAACATGTGTTTACTCTCCATAAATGTTGGTTTATTGCTAAAGTTACTCAAGAACAAGAATTGTTATTTGCCATAATCCTATTCTTTTTGTTTTCGAGACTTAATTAGTCTCGAAGGGGGGAAATATGTAGTGTCTGAGAGTTTATGACTTTGCTGACGTTTGCAAAAAGTGTGTTAGAGGAACTTGGCTCTGCTTGCGGAAACATCTGGAAAGCATTACTACATAGGTTTCTTGGAATAGAGGATATGGGGAGATATGTGGAAAGCCACGGATTGGTTTATTAAAATCACGCCATATTATGTCACATAGGATATAAATACCATATCTTGAACAAAGGACTGGGAGAATAGCATATTACAGATCGGGTCCGGCTGTTCTCCAGATATCTGCAGATATCTGTAAATCGACGCTGTAACCCTTTGATATAAATAAACCTTTATAATCAAAGTACAGTGTCAGCGGACTTCTTATCATCACAGCATAATTAGTAGCATATTTTCAGACACAACAATCTCCCACTTTACGCGAGTTAAAAGTATATGTGGTGGTGAACATTACAGTGTCCTTCAGCTCTAGTGGGTATTTTTGTAGGAGTTCATCCTACGTTTCCCTAATGTCAAATCAAGAGCTTCATCCACACATGGTCGAGAGTAGCCTCTTCTTAGAAACCTATTGCGCATCTCCTCTGCTTTTTCTAGATAGTCCTCTGCGGAGTGGCATACACGGCGCAGACTGAAAAACGGGCTTCTTGGAAGCCCTCTTTTTAATTGCTCAGGGTGGAAGCTGTCCCCCTGTAATAGAGTATTTCTTTCCGTTTCTTTATTATACACGTTTTACAGACGTGTTTAATACGTTTCATGTACACACTTTATTAGAATATTTATGAAATGCACATTGTTATATTTGGTAACACTTACTTATTTCCCTTGACTCCAACCCCATTCAATACATTGAACGGATGTGGGAGGGTGCTATTTTTTATTTAATTTTTTTACTCACAAAAGCTCTGATGAAGGCCTTGAGGCCGATACGTAAAACTTAATAAAGAGCAGTGATACTAGCAAGAGCAGTGTGCGGGTTTCTTCTTTTTTTCTCATAAATGTATCACTAATAATAATAATTTGCCATTTAGCAGACACTTTTATCCAAAGCGACTTACAGTCATGTGTGCATACATTTTTACGTATGGGTGGTCCCGGGGATCGAACCCACTACCCTGGCGTTACAACCGCCATGCTCTACCAATTGAGCTACAGAGGACCACAGTAAAATGTACTTAACCCGGCTAAGTAGACCGCTAATCAGAGTGAGCAAAGAATCTACAAATGAAGTGTGTAATAGGCATAATTTGAAATTGAGAAAAAACGGAGTGTTTTCTAAGTGATAGAACATTTCAAAATGGTGATGCCCCATACTCAATGACAATATATGAAGCCCCCTACCAGCACCATGTTTTATATAGCCTAAGTCATAACAAAGATGCCCTACAAATAACTTACACCACCGGCTTCCTTTCCTTTTACATTAGTTGCAGGATCCTTTTTAAGGATACAAGAGAATTTCAACAACTCCTGTCTTTCTCCTTGCCACCTCTTCTTCAATTCTTGGACCGTTGGGTCTGTGAAACCAAAACCAAAAGCATGATGGATATTTGGTATGACACTGAACAACTTTTGAACAATGCAGGATGGTGATCGAAGGCATGATCTGTAATCTGTAAGATTCCCTGTTGTTCAATGGTCATTCATGTATGTGAAATATATACCCAGAAACTGTTTAACCCTATCATGACCTCGAAAAGTCTCAAGGTCAGACCAAATTAGTAAGGGCCTTTGATGGTCAAAATACATAGCTAGCAGTGGAGGCTGGTGGGAGAAGCTATAGGAGGACAGGCTCATTGTAACGGTTGGAATGGAATAAATTTAATGGTATCAAATAGCTCAAACATATGGAAACCACATGCTTGACTCCATTCCATTGATTCCATTCCAGCCGTTAAAATGAGCCCCTCCTCCTATAGCTCCTCCCATCAGCCTCCACTGATAGCCAGAGTCAAAAGCCAACTTACCATCATAGTCTTTGGAGTCAGTTGTTTTCGGAGGATCTGTTAGAATAGAATAGAATACTTTGACATGGAAAGCTTGGTTATGAGTATTTAGCTAGAAAACGAATCTAAGGTCAGCTTTGTCTTTGTTACTCCCTGGTTTCTATGGAACGCGTTTGGGTCTTTGCGTGCCAAAAAAGATTCACATCAACTAACACTATTTGATGCATCAAATAAGCTTGTTGACCGATCAGGACCTGAATATATGACTGCAATTCACATAATAATTTAAGATGTTCATACTTTTTTTTACGTAGTTATAGACGGGTTGGTTGTTTAGCAACAAAACCGACGTGTGTGCAATTATGGGGCAAAACAGACGGGATTGGCTTAGAATGTTGAAAACCTGTAACCGATATTTAGTCTCCAATGTTTATTGAAAACATAAATGTGCAACATGAGCACTTGTTGTCTCTCAAAGACATCGTTACAGTTGTTGTTTAATGGCAGAACGTTAGCTAGCTGGCTATCTCTACTTACCCTTTGCTCTCAGGTTCACGAAAACATTTGTTAAAAATACAAGTGAAATTAGTATTTTTGACACCTTCATCTTGACAGTTATCAAACGTGTTGAGCAGCTTAGCTTTAGCTAACTAGGTTAGCTGGCTAGCTATGCTGTGGGAAGAATAGTTTCCCAGCTGGCTGGTGTGGACTGAGAGGAAATAACAAAATAAAAATCCGTTAGCCAGTTACATTTTTTTTTGAATGACAAGTCTCGTGTGGGACATTCGATCTGAATGTTCTGTAGACGCTCATGTGTTTTAGCTCTTTCTGGGTCAGATGGATTGGAAAATATGTAATAACTAGCCACCCGTTCTGTTTTTTTAGCCAGATCCCGCACTTTCGATAGATTCACGTTAAGTAAAAACGGACATTGGTAGAGCACGGCGCTTGTAACGCCAGGGTAGTGGGTTCGATCCCCGGGACCACCCATACGTAAAAATGTATGCACACATGACTGTAAGTCGCTTTGGATAAAAGCGTCTGCTAAATGGCATATTATTATTATTATAAGTAAAAACTGACATTGGATCAGTACTTATTTGAGTGTGGAGTCACTTGACCACGCCCTGCTTGATTTTCATTGGTTAATGGCCAACTTTCGTCAAGGAACTCAGGAAAGCGTGTGATTCGAGAGAGGAGTTGAGTTTGGACACTGTTTTGTATATAATCGGACATAAATAAAATACATATTTACAGCTGTATTCTGTAAAATGGTCGGGGTAAAAGTAATCGGGAATGATTCAGAATTCCAACCTGAGCTAGCAGCCGCCGGCTCAAGGCTTGCGGTAGTGAAGTTCACAATGGCAGGGTAAGGTTCAACATATATTCCCAGGCCTTATGTACCGGTTAGCTAGCTAGATGGGATCTAAACTGAAATGGGTTATCCAATTTCATTGGCAAATGTATAGTTACCTAGTAGGTCAATTGGTGTCTGATTTCACAGTGTATCGGTTGTTGAATCCTTTCAAACAAGCTACTTAAATGCGGGAGAAAATAACTCCGACAACTCCACGCTGTTGTTAGCTACGCGAACGTTGGCTAACTAGCTAGTTAGCTTAGCCAGCTATGACTTAGCAATATCAGACAGGCTAAACTAGCTAACTCCACGGAAGAGTTGCGATACTTGGCAACCCATTAGTCTGATACTAGCTAGCAATACAGTCAAATGTTTTCTGTATAATTTGTGGTACAATGTTAGCTAGCTATCTATCTGGTGATTTTGATAGGCATCTACAATGTACTTCCCTGTGAAGGGGACACATACATCTCTTTTAGCTAGCTAGCTCTGGGGTGTATTCATTCCGCCAAACAGTTGCAAACTAAAACGATCGTTTCTATTGGACAAAGTCAGGGGTGTATTCATTACGCACATTCTGTTAAAAACATTTCGTCTGTTCCAAAACGTGTAACAGACACAGTTTACTTAAAACGGAAAACGCAAAGAAGAGTTTCAATTGGACAAATTCATGTAGGCCCCTCCCCGGTTGTTCTGTTTGCTTCCGGTTTTGCGTAATGAATGCACTCCAGGGAGGCCTGTTTCGTTTGCTTCCGTTTAAGAAACGTTTTGCAACAGAAAAGCCTGAATGAATACACCCCTGGTGAAGAACCTTAGAATAGTAGTTTACCTAGCTACTATTTTAGCTTTAGTTGATCCATGTGTATGGTTTACAACTTTTGAGTTACAGTTTTGTTCATAACAGCCCATTTTGATGATCGCTAACGTCAAACTAAACTTCCAGTTTAGGCGACAATACCAGCTTCCCAATGAACTCCTTCTCTCCCCAGGTGTCGACCCTGTGTCAGAATATCCCCTGCTTTCAACATGTTGAGTAACAAGTACCCACATGTGATTTTTCTTGAAGTAGATGTACACGTCTGTCAGGTGAGGTTCTTTTTGCGTAAAGAGTTTTAATAATACAGCCTACCGTATCGTAATCAAAACACCAGGTACTCCATTGTTCATGTTGTCATAGGAGACGTTGTAAACAATACATTATTTATTTAAACATGTCAACATCCTCTCATGTAATTCATTGAGCAATACAGATACATACATCTGGTATGTGTGGGTAGGCATGTGACTTCAATGTCAATCTCCCTCTTTTCTCTCTCAGGCAACGGCTGCCGCTAACAACATCTCTGCAACGCCAACATTTTTGTTTTTCCGTAACAAAGTGCGCATTGACCAGTATCAGGGTGCAGATGCCTCGGGTCTAGAGGAGAAGATCAAGCAGCATGTAGAAAACGACCCTGGAAGCAACGAGGATTCCGATATTCCCAAGGGATATGTGAGTATATGATGAATTGTATCCCTCAGATATTCCCAAGGGAATGTGAGAGAGAATAATAGATATTCCCAAGGGATATGTGAGTATATGATGAATTGTATCACTCAGATATTCCCAAGGGATATGTGAGTATATGATGAATTGTATCCCTCAGATATTCCAAGAGATATGTGAGCATATGATGAATTGTATCTTATGGATTCTGGAGAGGTCGTTTTTGAGATCAGTGTAGCAATACAAATCTCCAGGGGGTGGGTGTGGCTGGTTTGGAGATGGCATAACCTTATATAATAATAATAATAATAATAATAATAATAATATTATACAGAAGCATGTCTCTTCAGACTCAGACAGCTGTGTGTAGCCTACTGTAGCTGCTGGTAAAGACTCAGACAGCTGTGTGTAGCCTACTGTAGCTGCTGGTAAAGACTCAGACAGCTGTGTGTAGCCTACTGTAGCTGCTGGTAAAGACTCAGACAGCTGTGTGTGGCCTACTGTAGCTGCTGGTAAAGACTCAGACAGCTGTGTGTAGCCTACTGTAGCTGCTGGTAAAGACTCAGACAGCTGTGTGTAGCCTACTGTAGCTGCTGGTAAAGACTCAGAGAGCTGTGTGTAGCCTACTGTAGCTGCTGGTAAAGACTCGGACAGCTGTGTGTAACCTACTGTAGCTGCTGGTAAAGCCTCAGATAGCTGTGTGTAGCCTACTGTAGCTGCTGGTGAAGACTCAGACAGCTGTGTGTAGCCTACTGTAGCTGCTGGTAAAGACTCAGACAGCTGTGTGTAGCCTACTGTAGCTGCTGGTAAAGACTCAGACAGCTGTGTGTAGCCTACTGTAGCTGCTGGTAAAGACTCAGAGAGCTGTGTGTAGCTGCTGGTAAAGACTCAGAGAGCTGTGTGTAGCCTACTGTAGCTGCTGGTGAAGACTCAGACAGCTGTGTGTAGCCTACTGTAGCTGCTGGTAAAGACTCAGACAGCTGTGTGTAGCCTACTGTAGCTGCTGGTAAAGACTCAGACAGCTGTGTGTAACCTACTGTAGCTGCTGGTAAAGACTCAGCCAGCTGTGTGTAACCTACTGTAGCTGCTGGTAAAGACTCAGAGAGCTGTGTGTAGCTGCTGGTAAAGACTCAGAGAGCTGTGTGTAGCCTACTGTAGCTGCTGGTGAAGACTCAGAGAGCCTTGTGTAGCCTACTGTAGCTGCTGGTAAAGACTCAGCCAGCTGTGTGTAGCCTACTGTAGCTGCTGGTAAAGACTCAGCCAGCTGTGTGTAGCCTACTGTAGCTGCTGGTAAAGACTCAGACATCTGTGTGTAGCCTACTGTAGCTGCTGGTAAAGACTCAGAGAGCTGTGTGTGGCCTACTGTAGCTGCTGGTAAAGACTCAGACAGCTGTGTGTAGCCTACTGTAGCTGCTGGTAAAGACTCAGACAGCTGTGTGTAGCCTACTGTAGCTGCTGGTAAAGACTCAGACAGCTGTGTGTAGCCTACTGTAGCTGCTGGTAAAGACTCAGCCAGCTGTGTGTAGCCTACTGTAGCTGCTGGTAAAGACTCAGCCAGCTGTGTGTAGCCTACTGTAGCTGCTGGTAAAGACTCAGAGAGCTGTGTGTAGCCTACTGTAGCTGCTGGTAAAGACTCGGACAGCTGTGTGTAGCCTACTGTAGCTGCTGGTAAAGACTCAGACAGCTGTGTGTAGCCTACTGTAGCTGCTGGTAAAGACTCAGACAGCTGTGTGTAGCCTACTGTAGCTGCTGGTAAAGACTCAGACAGCTGTGTGTAGCCTACTGTAGCTGCTGGTAAAGACTCAGACAGCTGTGTGTAGCCTACTGTAGCTGCTGGTAAAGACTCAGAGAGCTGTGTGTAGCCTACTGTAGCTGCTGGTAAAGACTCGGACAGCTGTGTGTAGCCTACTGTAGCTGCTGGTAAAGACTCAGACAGCTGTGTGTAGCCTACTGTAGCTGCTGGTAAAGACTCAGACAGCTGTGTGTAGCCTACTGTAGCTGCTGGTAAAGACTCAGCCAGCTGTGTGTAGCCTACTGTAGCTGCTGGTAAAGACTCGGACAGCTGTGTGTAGCCTACTGTAGTTGCTGGTAAAGACTCGGACAGCTGTGTGTAGCCTACTGTAGCTGCTGGTAAAGTATACTGAACAAAAATATAAACGCAACGATTTCAACAATTTTACTGAGTTACAGTTCATATAAGGAGATCAATAAATTCATTAGGCCCTAATCTATGGATTTCACATGACTGGGCAGGGGTGCAGCCATGGGTGGGCCTGGGAGGGCATAGGCCCACCTACTTGGGAGCCAGACCCAGCCAATCAAAATCAGTTTTTCCCCAGAAAAGGGCTTTATTGCAGACAGAAATACTCCTCAGTTTCATCAGCTGTCCGGGTGGCTGGTCTCAGACGATCCCGCAAGTGAAGAAGCTGGATGTGGAGGTCCTGGGCTGGCGTGTTTACACATTTTCTGCGGTTGTGAGACCGGTTGGACATACTGCCATGTTCTCTAAAATGACGTTGGAGGCGGCTTATGGTAGAGAAATTAACATTAAATTATCTGGCAACAGCTCTGGTGGACATTTCTGCAGTCAGCAGAAAGGTCTATATTATCAGATGTGCTATTAGCAGTAAGCATCATCATCTGTAGCCCAACTGATGTAGCATAGTGGCTATAAAATGTACATGGGCTGAAGCATGGGGAAGTGAAGGAAAAGCAGCCAACAAGTGCTCAGCATATGTGGGAACTCCTTCAAGACTGTTAGAAAAGCATTCCAGGTGAAGCTGGTTGAGAGAATGCCAAGTGTGTGCAAAGCTGTCATCAAGGCAAAGGGTGGCTACTTTGAAGAATCTCAAATATAAAATATATTTTGATTTGTGTAACACTTTCTTTGGTTACTACATGATTCCATATGTGTTATTTCATAGTTTTGATGTCTTCACTATTATTCTACAATGTAGGAAATAGTAAAAATAAAGAAACTCTGGAATGAGTAGGTGTGTTCAAACTTTTAACTGGTAGTGTATGTACAAAATTATCCTCTTTCCCTAAAAGCATGATGCTTGTGACTTTCTTACATGAAAGGAGAGGTTAACAGCCCTAATGTTGGAGTCACATTTATTTTCCAAGCCATATTTTACATATAGCACGTTTTTAAGGATCAAACAGTTTGGTCTGCTTCGGGTTTTCATTTTTGCCATTTAATACAAAATACTGGGATCGTCCCTGCCCTACTTACTATGGCTTAGCTAGGTTGGACAACCACACATCTATCTTAAGATGAATGCACATAACTGTAAGTGGCTCTGGATAAGAACGTCTGCTAAATGACTAAAATGTAGATGGTCTCAGAAAAGGCAAAAGCAAAGCTAACCATCCACTACATAAGGATGCTCTATTTCTCTAAAGCAATGTCAACATTTCAGGTGGTGCTGCCTTCTGTGAAGCTGCTCATGGGCTTGTAATGTGGACTTAACATGGGCTTGTAATGTGGACTTAACATGGGCTTGTAATGTGGACTTAACATGGGCTTGTAATGTGGACTTAACATGGGCTTGTAATGTGGACTTAACATGGGCTTGTAATGTGGACTTAATATGGGCTTGTAATGTGGACTTAACATGTGCTTGTAATGTGGACTTAACATGGGCTTGTAATGTGGACTTAACATGGGCTTGTAATGTGGACTTAACATGGGCTTGTAATGTGGACTTAATATGGGCTTGTAATGTGGACTTAACATGGGCTTGTAATGTGGACTTAACATGGGCTTGTAATGTGGACTTAACATGGGCTTGTAATGTGGACTTAACATGGGCTTGTAATGTGGACTTAACATGGGCTTGTAATGTGGACTTAACATGGGCTTGTAATGTGGACTTAACATGGGCCTGTAATGTGGACTTAACATGGGCTTGCCTTGTCTGAATAATTGTGATACTGTGTCCGTGTGTTCAGATGGACCTGATGCCGTTTGTGAACAAAGCTGGCTGTGAGTGCCTAAATGAGAGCGATGAGAGCGGTTTTGACAACTGCTTGGTCAAGGACACCACCTACCTGGAGTCTGACTGTGACGAGCAGGTGAGTCTGAGGATGGGTGGACATCAGTGTCTCCTTCATTAGTTCAGAGCGATCTGAATGTGTTGAAATTCTTCACTTCGGTGTGCGTACTTCTAGTAGACCTTACAGGTGGGAACTTGCATCTGTTGTCCTTTTTCTATATTTACAAGGATAAAATCTCACTCACCTGGTTAAAACAATGTATTGTCTTTTTAGGGTAACTTTTTCGTATCTACAGTTTAAGTCTGAAGTTTACATACACTTAGGTTGGAGTCATTCAAACTCGTTTTTTCAACCACTCCACACATTTCTTGTTAACAAACTATAGTTTTGGCAAGTCGGTTAGGACATCTCCTTTGTGCATGACACAAGTAATTTTTCCAACAATTGTTTACAGACAGATTATTTCACTTATAATTCACTGTATCACAATTCCAGTGGGTCAGAAGTTTACATTCACTATGTTGACTGTGCCTTTTAAACAGCTTGGAAAAGTCCAGAAAATGATGTCATGGCTTTAGAGGCTTCTGATAGGCTAATTTACATAATTTGAGTCAATTGGAGGTGTACCTGTGGATGTATTTCAAGGCCTACCTTCAAACTCAGTGCCTCTTTGCTTGACATCATGGGAAAAAATTGTAGAACTCCACAAGTCTGGTTCATCATTGGGAGCAATTTCCAAATGCCTGAAGGTACCATGTTCATCTGTTCAAACAATAGTAAGCAAGTATAAACACCATGGGACCACGCAGCTGTCATACCGCTCAGGAAGGATACGCGTTCTGTCTCCTAGAGATTAACGTACTTTGGTGCGAAAAGTGCAAATCAATCCCAGAACAACAGCAAAGGACCTTGTGAAGATGCTGGAGGAAACGGGTACAAAAGTATCTATATCCACAGTAAAACGAGTCCTATATCGATATAACCTGAAAGGCCGCTCAGCAAGGAAGAAGCCACTGCTCCAAAACCTTCATAAAAAAGCCAGACTACGGTTTGCAACTGCACATGGGGACAAAGATCGTACTTTTTGGAGAAAAGTCCTCTGGTCTGATGAAACAAAGAGAGAACTGTTTGGCCATAATGACCATCGTTATGTTTGGAGGAAAAAGGGGGGTCTTGCAAGCCGAAGAACACCATCCCAACCGTGAAGCACGGGGGTGGCAGCATCATGCTGTGGGGGTGCTTTGCTGCAGGAGGGACTGGTGCACTTCACAAATAGATGGCATCATGAGGAAGGGAAATTATGTGGATATATATGAAGCAACATCTCAAGACATCAGTCAGGAAGTTAAAGCTTGGTCGCAAATGGGTCTTCTAAATGGACAATGACCCCAAGCATACTTCCAAAGTTGTGGCAAAATGGCTTAAGGACAACAAAGTCAAGGTATTTGAGTGGCCATCACAAAGCCCTGACCTCAATCCTATAGAACATTTGTGGGCAGAACTGAAAAAGCGTGTGCGATCAAGGAGGCCTACAAACCTGACTCAGTTACACCAGCTCTGTCAGGAGGAATGGGCTAAAATTCACCCAACTTATTGTGGGAAGCTTGTGGAAGGCTACCCGAAACATTTGACCCAAGTTAAACAATTTAAAGGCAACGCTACCAAATACTAATTGAGTGTATGTAAACTTCTGACCCACTGGGAATGTGATGAAATAAATAAATCATTCTCTCTACTATTATTCTGACATTTCACATTCTTTAAATAAAGTGGTGATCCTAACTGACCTAAGACAATTTTTACTAGGATTAAATGTCAGGAATTGTGAAAAACAGAGTTTTTAAATGTATTTGGCTAAGGTGTATGTAAACCTCCGACTTCAACTGTATGCTTCTCCTGACTGGTGTTACCTCAGGCCAACCTGCAGGCTAAACCGTCTTCCTGGCTGGTGTTACCTCAGGCCAACCTGCAGGCTAAACCGTCTTCCTGGCTGGTGTTACCTCAGGCCAACCTGCAGGCTAAACCGTCTTCCTGGCTGGTGTTACCTCAGGCCAACCTGCAGGCTAAACCGTCTTCCTGGCTGGTGTTACCTCAGGCCAACCTGCAGGCTAAACCGTCTTCCTGGCTGGTGTTACCTCAGGCCAACCTGCAGGCTAAACCGTCGTAGTAGATTTACGTGTCAGTGTGGAGTAATGGGTTTGTAGTAACACTCCTCACTAAACCCATATTTTCCCCCCTTCAGCTCCTCATCACGATGGCCTTTAACCAACCTGTCAAGCTGTACTCAATGAAGCTCCAGTCCTCTGACTTCGGTGAGTCCTTACTCTTCCTGGGTGCACCTAAATGTTGCTCAGGTCCTAGTAAAACACCTGTACTAGGCTAGTTTTATTCAAGAAAAGGAAAGCCTTTGAAATGTCATCCTTTGCCCATGGAGTAGATGTTGGAATGATCACAGTCTATCATGTGTGTTGAGTTCCCATGCTTGCTTGTGTTGCCTTGTTGTCTCATACATACACACACACATACTGGACTTCCTTTACACCCTCCTACAGCCCAGGCACCTAAGTGTGTGAAGATCTTCATCAACCTGCCTCGCTCCATGGACTTTGACGATGCTGAACGGAGCGAGGCCACCCAGACCCTGGACCTGGCAGAGGAGGACTTCAAGGACGACGGGCTGATTCCACTGAGATACGTCAAATTCCAGAACGTTCAGAGCGTCACTGTAAGTCGCGAAACAATTTTTTTAAGGTGCTACTTTGTGATATACTTTGTGAAATGATCGGCAAACCTACTGAGTTCAATGCACTTGCTCGTTCGTAAGAGCATCTGCGAAATGACTACTTCGATTATCATTTAATGTTATGTTTTATGTTGTCTCCTGTGTAACCATGTGTATGCCGCTTACTTGGCCAGGGCTCACTTGAAAAAGAGATGTATGTTATCTTCTTAAATAAAGGATGAATAAAAATTTTTAATATAGTTGTAAACCTTTCAGAAAATTCCTTTCACTTGTCCCGGTTCTTAACTCTTGTGTGGATGGAGTAGAAGGAAGCCACTTTAGACTATTGAGTTGTAGCTCTGGTGTAATTAGTGGTGTAAATATAGGACAATACTGCCATCTAGTGGCAGAAAGTGGTAATACTTTCCTCTCCTGGTCAACTGCAACATTACACTCTAGCTGTGATTTATAGGGTGTTGCTATACTGCTTGATTTGCATTATAGGTTCCAACCGAAACCTGCGTGAAGTGAAATCCTTTTAGTTTCTACTGGTTATTATATTATGATTATATTATTATAATGATGAACCTGTGGTTCTTCCATGTGTCCTAACAGATGTTTGTGAAGAACAACCAAGGGGATGAGGAGACAACTAAAATCAAGTACCTTACTTTTATCGGGACCCCTGTACAGGCAACAAACATGAACGACTTCAAACGGGTAAGAACAGGCCTCAGGTCAGGTAAACAGAAATGATTCCTATGAGATGGAACAGGAATAGGGTTAATACGATACGTTCTGAATGTCCTTGTCAACTGCATAGAGAATTGGGAGATTGTTTTGAGGTCTGCAATGATATAAATTTGACTCTAACCACATTTCCATCCACAGTTTTTATGCGAGTAAAGTCATACCGTATAAAAAATAAATAAAATCACGGCAGCTGTGATAGAAACAGGACGTTTTTCAGTGCAATTTTATAAATGACGACAGATCATTTGTTCATTCGACATGGTGGGATGTTTTTGTGTCGGTAAAATTAATTATGCGAGAAATTGGGGGTGAAACGCCTTTATTTACATTTACGTTATTTAGCAGACGCTCTTATCCAGAGCGACTTACAGGAGCAATTAGGGTTGAGTGCCTTGCTCAAGGGCACATCGACAGATTTTTCACCTAGTCAGCTCGGGGATTAGAACCAGCGACCTTTCGATTACTGGCACAACGCTCTTAACCACTAAAGCTACCTGCCGCCCCCCCCTTTTATGTGCAAATATTGATATAATAACCATCATATCTAAGTCAACTTTTGTGTGTGTGGTCTTCACACTAGTACTCTGGAAACCATTCAGTTTATTAGGCTACAGATTAAATAAATTAGAAACTTTCCAATAAATATCGAGGGTCTTATTCTGGTGACATGATGATCGATGCTTGACTGCCGTTTTGACAAATACAAATATTCACGCTCTTATCCATAATAATCTCATCATGTAGACTAGTCTACCCACACTGTATCTGCGAGCTGTTGGCGACAGCGCACGTGCCAAGACCAGAGTGGGCACATTTGCTATTTAACGCAACATATTTTATTTTTTATTCGGTACATGAAAACTTTAGCGAAAAGTACATTTTGTGTGCACTACCTCATCACGCACTGATAAAAAAAAAATCTAAAAAAATATGCAACAAGTCTGTTTGTTGGAAACACCACTGGTTGGAAAATGTGATTTTAGAATATTCGCATGGAAAATCTGTCGCCAATTGGATGTTTGCATTTTTTTCACACGGCTGTGTTTTTTTTGACTAGGTTGTGGGCAAGAAAGGAGAGAGTCACTGAGAAAGAGGAGAGGAGAAGAGAAGACTGGCCATATTGCCGCGATGATCCCTCCCAGTACTTGCTTGTCTGTCTGCCAAACCTGCTGGGTGGGTCAGGGGTCAGGGGTCAGGGGTCAGCTCCACTGTAACGCAACACTGACAACCAACTCTGTGTCCCAAATGACAACATATTCCCTTTATAGTGCACTACTTTTGACCCTTTTATAGTGCACTACTTTTTGGACCTGGTATCCATCCTGAAGTAGCGCTTTGATCCAGGATCCAAAGACTTGTCTAAGATTAAAAGTAGTGCACTAGATGGGGGGAATAGGGTGCCGTTTTGGGACGCGACGTCTGTATGAGCTGTCCTCCATGTTCGCCTGTGAAATCACCAAGATGAGGCGACTCAATTCAATTCATTCAAACATTTTTATTGTAATTCAGACAAACACTGTAAATAAACACAATCCAAAGGCATGTTTTTGTATTTGATGTCTCTTGAAAAGAAAGGTAAGGTTGCTCCACACCACCTCACAAAGACAAGGAAAAGAGAGTTCCGGCACCCGACGTTCCCTCCAAAATTGTTTTGGCACTGAGCAAATTTCAGGTCTTGTCGAGCGCAAACTGGAACTGTTGTGAAAATTCTGTACAACTTCAAGCGCACGTTTACTGTGAACACTGAGGCTGTACCCGCTTTAAGTTACAGTTTTAACAGTGGCCAAGTAACCTACTGTGGCTATTTGATCATAACGTAGGCCTACCAGAGTGGCCTACCATCAAAAACTATGGAGATTACATGGAAATAGCTGTTCTATCACTCAGCCTACAGTAGCAGCCAATGTGTGGTGTTCGATGTAGGCCTACATTCCATGAGACTTTTGAAAGAAACATGCAGGGCTCGACATTAACCTGTTTATCCACTTGTTCTTCAGACAAGGAGGTGACTGAAAATGTTGTTGTGTTGTTTGATGCAAGAAACCACTTAAAATGCATTGTTATTCCCATACCATTATTACAGAGAATCAGACACATTTAGCTACCCTCTGCCTATTGGCTACTTAGCTTATTCAAGACCCTCTCAAAATACAACACTGCCCCTTTAAGACAAAAAAAAAAAAAAGCTCTTTAACTGACTTGTTTTTCCAAAGATGTCTAGAAATGTACACCTTTTGTGCTCTTGTAGGAAGCAATCACTCCCCTTTTGCTGACTATAAATGATCTATAACTGGGCTAATAACTCACTAACTAGCAAAGGATATTAACTAAATATGCACACGTGGCTACATGCAGCTGTTGCTTTGATCTGAATACAAACTAATCTACTCACGACCACAGCAGTAAACACAGTCCAGATCAAACATGCCAATGGTCTCTGCATATAGGCCTACTGCAGCTCTGATTGGTTATGCCGTCTCTTTGCATATAGGCCTACTGCAGCTCTGATTGGTTATGCCGTCTCTTTGCATATAGGCCTACTGCAGCTCTGATTGGTTATGCCGTCTCTTTGCATATAGGCCTACTGCAGCTCTGATTGGTTATGGCGCACAGGTCTCTGTAGAGTCAAGGCTGAGTCGTGGGCAATAGAATCCTACTCCTGATGTGTTTCTGCCTACAACAAAATCTCTTGCGTAGTTCGGTTTGTTTCGGGAATGTTGCATTGAAAGTGGCTAGTATTGCGTTGATTTCGATCGCAATTGCCACAGTAAAGGGAAACGTTGATAGTGTTAACTAACAGGGGAAAACTACAACGTTGAGTGAAGTTCAATCTCGTGCTTCTCTCTGGGCAGGTTAGAGGGAACATGGCCGGCACCTCACACTTCCTACTACTTTGAGTTCCTGTATCTCTTATAACATATTGCAGTTCCGGCACAGACATGTAAACTACCCGCACCTATTTCAGTTCACTTCAAGGACTGAGCATCCCTGTGGAAATACTTAGGACTAATTCCATGTTTACACTGCAAAAAGGGACGAATTCCCGATGAAGGAAATGGACGGTAGCAGCATCTCAACACCAGCAGGTGCGTGAGTCCACTTCTAAATGGGGATGAGATGTAATGCCGTTTGCGACCACATGATGTCACCAAAGCCTTTGTTATACCCTCTTACGCAATAGATGTAGCCTGCCTCACTTCAGAGAGCCCTTCTTTCCACTGAACGGTTGATTCCATCAGAAATCCACCTTCTCAGTTATATTGGTCCTTTTGGGCTATGTTATGAGTTTTTGGTAAACCAATATTTGCAAGAAGTGATTTCAGTTATTTGTGAGATATATTTACAGTAACCTTATTCAGTTTTTGTATAAACATAACATACGGAAAGTCCATGATTTAATTTAGCAATTACACAGGATCACTTTGGAATGAATTAAAATTTCTACTTTGAATTAAAGCAACAAATGTTGCTGGTCATTTTTCTGTCGATACCAAAAAATTATGTTCCTGGGGATATGCTTTCATTTGGTTTAAAGAACAAATATGAATATGTTTATATTACAAAAATATAATTATTGATGATATTTCTAGTAAAAAATGTTTCGGGTATAATTTTCTCTAAGACGGGAAAAATATAAAACATAGTAGTAATATTAAAGAGAATTGTTGACGACGCTTCTCCTATTCAAACCATTGTAAAACTGCCAGACGGCTACATATATATATTTTTGTTATAGGCGATTTTAGGCATGTGCATTTATTTTAATTCTTAGCTTGGCACTTTCTGTCTGTTAATTTATGATGAAGATAATTTACCGTTATGTGAAAAAGCCTTGTTATTTTGAATAATCGATCATCTGCCAATTGCATTGGCAGTCAAGGTCTATAGGCCTATTTTCTTTATCAAATACAATTTTCTCTGACAAATTTGTATGTGTACTATTCATATTTTTCCATTGTATTTAAACCTTTGAATGTGATTATAAATTGAGTGATTGAAGAGGACAGTAGTAGCCTATATTATCGAGGGTTTTCATAAATTGTGTTATGACAAAGCTCTTTGGTAGCTGTGGCTGTTGCCTGAAGACATACAGTGCGTTCAGAAAGTATTCACACCCCTTGACTTTTTCCCAATTTTTCTTGTGTACAGCCTGAATTCAAATTGGATTAAATTGAGATTTTGTGAAAGTGGATTTATGTTTCTAGACATTTTTACAAATGTAATTTAAAATGAAAAGCTGAAATCTCTTGAGTCAATAAGTATTCAACCCTTATGTTATGGCAAGCCTAAAGTTCAGGAGTAAAAATGTGCTTAACAAGTCACATAATAAGTTGCATGGACTCACTCTGTGTGCAATAAGTGTTTAACATGGTTTTTGAATGACTACCTCATCTCTGTACCCCACACATACAATTATCTGTAAGGTCCCTTAGTCGAGCAGTGAATTTCAAACACAGATTCAACCACAAAGACCAGGGAGGTTTTCCAATGCCTTGCAAAGAAGGACACCTATTGGTAGATAAGTAAAAATAAAATAAAGCAGACATTGAATATTTACATTTTAGTCATTTAGCAGACACTCTCATCCAGAGCGACTTAGAGTTAGTGAGTGCATACATTTTCATACTGGCCCCCTCGTGGGAAACGAACCCACAACCCTGGCGTTGCAAACGCCATGCTCTACCAACTGAGCTAAAACGGGGCTGTGATAGGAGAACTGAGGATGGATCAACAACATTGTAGTTACTCCACAATACTAACCTAAATGACAGTGAAAAGAAGGAAGCCTGTACAGAATAAAAAATATTCCAAAACATGCATTCTGTTTGCAATAAGGCACTAAAGTAAAACTGCAAAAAATGTGGCAAAGAAATTAACTTTATGTCCTGAATAGAAGGTGTTATGTTTGGGGCAAATCCAACAAATCACTGAGTACCACTCTTCATATTTTCAAGCATGGTGGCTGCATCATGTTATGGGTATGCTTGTCATCGGCAAGGATTAGGGAGTTTTTTTTAGGATAAAAAGGAGACAAATTCACCTCTCAGCAGGACAATAACCTAAAACACAAGGCCAAATATACAGTGGAGTTGCTTACCGCAACATTGAATGTTCCTGCAAATCTATGGCAAGACTTGAAAATGTCTGTCTAGCAATGATCAATAACCAACTGGAAAGAGCTTGAAGAATTTGTAAAATAATAATGTGCAAATATTGTACAATCCAGATGTGCAAAGCTCTTAGACTTACCTAGGAAGACTCACAACTGTAATCACTGGCAAAGGTGATTCTAACATGTATTGACTCAGGGGTGTGAATACTTACATAAATTAGATATTTCTGTATTTCATTTTCAAAACATTTTCAAAGATGTCTAAAAACATATTTTCACTTTGTTATTATGGGGTATTGTGTGTAAATGGGTGAGTGAAAAGGTCCCATCCCCAAACCATCACACCACCACCACAGGAGAATGTCAGACCATCCGTCTGTGAGCTGAAGCTGAAGCACAGCTGGGTCACGCAGCAAGACAATGATCCAAAACACACAATCAAGTCTACATGAAAATTGCTAAAAAGCAACAAATTGGAAGTTTTGGAATGGCCTAGTCAAAGTCCAGACCTAATCCCAATTGAGATGTTGTGGCAGGACTTGAAACGAGCAGTTCATGCTTGAAAACCCACACGTCACTGAGTTAAAGCAGTTCTGCATGGAAGAGTGGGCCAAAATTCCTCCACAGCGACGTGAGAGACTGATCAACAACTACAGGAAGCATTTGGTTGGAGTCATTGCAGCTAAAGGTGGCACAACCAGTTATTGAGTGTAAGGGGGGCAATTACTTTTTCACACAGGGGAATTGGGTGTTGCATAACTCTGTTTATGAAATAAATGAAATAAATATGTAATTGTTGTGTTATTTGTTCACTTATGTTCCCTTTATCTAATATCAGATTTTGGTTGAAGATCTGGTAACATTCAGTATCACAAATATGCAAAAGTAGAGAAAATTAGAAAGGGGGCAAATACTTTTTCACAGCACTGTACAGCATTAGTCCATTCATGTGGCATAATTTAGATATCCTAAAACAAAGTGAAAAGTATGGGGCATATGTTGGAGGCATATAATTCCATTGTTTAAGTCTAATCACATCATAAAGAAGAAATCCTAATGCACAGCAACATCCTCTCCTCACAGGTTGTACTGCGGTCTAATTGGGTGAGAGGAATATAACTTTGGTCAAAAGTATAGGATTTGGAATAAGATGCAAGCGAACTGGGTCATATGCATTAGTGCACACTGTAACAAAACATTTTGCAACGGAAAATGAAAATACGGGTTTCTTATTGGTCGAGTTCAGGCTTACCCTCCCTGTCTCGGGCCATTTTCTTCTGTTTGGTGCGTAATGAATGTGTCCATGGACATAAGGACCAGAGAGATACGTCTGAAGTTGGGAGGCAGCCAGCCATCAACAATCTACTGTCCTCTAGTGGTCTTGATGAATTCCTCAGATGGGGGTGATTGAGATTTATACACGGGATGGGATTTGTCTGAAACTGGTTGGTCAATTCAACGGCTGAATGGTGGGAATAAAAATATGTTTCATCCTGCAGCCATTAAGTAATGGTGTGACTCTGACCAGATTATTGCATCATGATTCATGTTCAACTGATTTTATTGATACTGAAACATTACTTTTTCATGTATCCATTTGAAATAAAAAATCTTCAGCTGCTACCATTTTCTTTTAACATTGAAAAACGTCGCCCTATCCAGAGAAATTGTGTTTCTCCACACCACAAGGTATGCGCACTGTCCGTTATACAGCCCGAGGGATCTAACAAGTCCCTTCCAACAAGACTATCCCTCGGACCTCAAAATGGAGCACCAAGACAAACACTCAAAACCAAGTTACCTTTTTGTCTCTACGGTTTGACACATCAGGAGCAGAACACTTTTTCTCCCTGCCACCGTTCCTCCCCCGCGTCTCTAGAGCTCTTTGTGTTGCTCTGAGAACATGGCCGCCCCTTTCACATCACTCTGTGTTTCTGTGTGCGTCTCTGCCTCTGCTCACAGAGGAGTCCGCTGGAATGAGTCCATGACAGGACCATGCACAGACCTTTCAGGGGGGGCAGGTGCTCAAAATGAAAAAAGGGCAACCCCCTCTCATTTTTTTTGAGCATAGGCCTACTGTTTTTCCGCCACAGCACACTCACTCACTCATCACTCACTCATCACTCACTCATCACTCACAAATTGTAAGCAAGCTAGTTGCAATGCCTCCTAAAAGAAGGTGCCCACTGGGTACAGACGTCAGTTCAACATCTATCTTTGATTTACATTCGGTTGAATTGTCGACCAATCCAATCCCTAGTCCAGAAATCCTAGAGGATTCCAATAAAATAAACAATCCTGTCAGATTTTAGAACCTATCCTATAAGATTGTATCGAGTACGTTAGTATCCTGTAGCTCAGTTGGTAGCGCATGGCGCTTGCAACGCCAGGGTTTGTGTGTTCGTTTCCCACGGGGGGCCAGTGTGAAAAATTTATGCGCTCACTAACTGTAATTCGCTCTGGATAAGAGCGTCTGCTAAATGACTAAAATGTAAATGTATCCTATATGATAGAATCCTATAGGACTGTTTCCAAAACCTGATAGGATTTTATTTTGAATTCTAATAGGATTTTTTTTATTGGAATCCTATTGGACATTTTTACTAGGGTACAATGTTATTTTGGGAGATCTGAGTCATTATTATTTTTATTTTTTTACAGGACAGATGTAAGTACAGATAGGGCGACATATAGAGAGAGGCACAGAACGTGTTTAACGGCACAGACAGTTGGCCGAGCCGGGGCTCGAACCCATGTTGCCAAGGAGGCATATGTAGCTTAGTGGAGGCAGGTGGCTTAGTGGGTAAGAGCGTTGTGCCAGTAACCGAAAGGTCGCTGGTTCAAATCCCAGAGCCGACTAGGTGAAAAATCTGTTGATGTGCCCTTGAGCAAGGCACTTAACCCTAATTGCTCTGGATAAGAGCGTCTGCTAAATGACAAATATGTTGTCAGGAGCTTAGATTGCTACAACAGCACACTGATATGATTTTTGTATATAAAATCCTATATGATAGAATCCTACAGGAGTTCAATAGGACTGGTTCTGAAATCTGATAGGATTTTTCTATTGGATTCTTGTATTGGAATTTTATAAGATCCTATAAGATAAAACATATAGGATAGAATCCAATAGGACTGGTTCCCAAAATCGGATAGGATTTTTCTATTGGATTCTAATTGGATCCTTGTATTGGGATACTATAGGATCCTATAGGATTTCAATGTTTTTTTTATTCTATAGGATTTATATTAATTTTGTCAATGGGAATTCAATAGATATTGGCATTACATTCTAAAGGATTTCTCCTCAAAACGTGGCTGTACACTATAGTTAACTTGGGTGCTTAACATATCGAGAACCCACCCTCCAAACCTAGACAATTACCTATGAAGGTGGACACATTAACTATAATAACATCATAAGCAACCAATATTCAACTGCCATCCTTGCCACTTGAGATGGGCACCCTATGGTGGGAAACAGCCGGCAATGTCCCCTCTACCCAGTAGCGATCTCATGCTGCCCCATCCCCCCCAAGGGACACATCGGGAGTAAACATTTGCATCTGGTGCATCTGCATCACACGTTAAAGTTGTTGTGCCACCTGCAACAAAAATAGCTGTGAAACCTACTGAGATTGTCCTGCAACGTTGTTTACGTTCGTGTCAACGAGGTGTTACATGTGGCATTACAGCCAAACAGCATAGAGCACGGTCCTCTGTAGCTCAGCTGGTAGAGCATGGCGCTTGTAACGCCAAGGTAGTGGGTTCGGGAGAGGGGGTGATACAACCCTGGGAGGGAGGGAGGGATGCAGGGGAAGGAGGCAGGTAGGGAGGGAGAGGGGGTGATACAACCCTGGGAGTGAGAGGGGGTCTCATTAATCAAATCAAATCAAATCAAATGTTATTGGCCACATGCGCCGAATACAACAGGTGCAGACATTACAGTGAAATGCTTACTTACAAGCCCTTAACCAACAGTGCATTTATTTTTAACAAAAAAGTAAAAACAACAACAAAAAAAGTGTTGAGAAAAAAAGAGCAGAAGTAAAATAAAATAACAGTAGGGAGGCTGTATATACAGGGGGGTACCGGTGCAGAGTCAATGTGCGGGGGCACCGGCTAGTTGAGATAGTTGAAGTAATATGTACATGTGGGTAGAAACCTTTAGGTTTTTTTATTTTCCTCTCCCTACATAAAGAGGGTAAAGGAAACATTATATTTGTATGCATAGCTGACTATTACATATTAAATTAAAGAAATGCTCATATCTTTGTGTTACTGTACCTAAAAATAGATTTTCTTTCTACTTTTTATTTGCATATAAGCAATGTAAAGATGCTGTGCATTCTGGGAAAAAACCCCAAAAATATTGTGTTATTTTAACAATGACTGTATACAGTGTTGTACGTAATATTGTAATGTCTTCTAATTCAAAGACAAGAAGTTGCATGAATAAGAATCAAATCAAATAACTCAAGTGAGTGTTTTGTTGAAAAGGGTGCAGTGTACTGGTGGTCATCCTGCAAAGAACTTGTAGCCTTCAATCACGCTCATATTTGGTGGTGAATATAAAACCGAAATGAATGTAGAACTGTTGTTTACGATCAACGAAAATGTTGTAATTAATGTTGTTTGTATTGTACCGGAACAAATGACAACAAACTATAATTTAATGGGTTCAATTAAGAAAAATGGTTCTAATAGGATTCTGATTGGGGTGACACAAAATCATATAAGGTTGTGAGAATCCTATAGGATCCAATAGGATTACTTAATTTGTCCCGATAGGATTTTGGTCGATTTTTTTTTTACTAGGGACGTGAATTCAACGTGAAATCAACAAAACATTTAATTGGATTTAGGTTCAAAGTTGGGTGAAAAAAAGACAATTCCCTTACGTTGATGACTTTTTGCAAGGAATACGTTTGTCCTAAATATTTAAAAAACTAAAAGCATTGTATTTGGGACATATCATTTACTAAACCCTAAACCTCAACTAAATCTTGTAATGAATAATGTGGAAATTGAGCAAGTTGAGGAGACTAAATAGCTTGGCGTAACCCTGGATTGTAAACTGTCATGGTCAAAACATATTGATGCAACAGTAGCTAGGATGGGGAGAAGTCTGTCCATAATAAAGCGCTGCTCTACCTTCTTAACAGCACTATCAACAAGGCAGGTCCTACAGGCCCTAGTTTTGTCGCACCTGGACTACTGTTCAGTCGTGTGGTCAGGTGCCACAAAAAGGGACTTAGAAAAATTGCAATTGGCTCAGAGCAGGGCAGCACGGCAGGCCCTTGGATGTACACAGAGAGCTAACATTATGGGGTCTTCTGTCAATTCTGAGGGTAGAACAGAGAATACTGTCAATAGATCATACTGTAAGAATACTGTAACATGTTATGTGAATTTACATGCATTACAATATGTCATTTACTGTAAATGTAATGGTAAAGCATAGTGCATGTCCTGCAGACTTACCGGTTTTCTTGGCGAAAAGTTCATGATATAATTGACAGTTGATCTTTTCAGATTGGGGTGAACTAATCTGGCCACATCACTGCCCTGTCCTGGTCCTGACAGTTGGACTGAGGCCATCACTGCCCTGTCCTGGTCCTGACAGTTGGACTGAGGCCATCACTGCCCTGTCCTGGTCCTGACAGTTGGACTGAGGCCATCACTGCCCTGTCCTGGTCCTGACAGTTGGACTGAGGCCATCACTGCCCTGTCCTGGTCCTGACAGTTGGACTGAGGCCATCACTGCCCTGTCCTGGTCCTGACAGTTGGACTGAGGCCATCACTGCCCTGTCCTGGTCCTGACAGTTGGACTGAGGCCATCACTGCCCTGTCCTGGTCCTGACAGTTGGACTGAGGCCATCACTGCCCTGTCCTGGTCCTGACAGTTGGACTGAGGCCATCACTGCCCTGTCCTGGTCCTGACAGTTGGACTGAGGCCATCACTGCCCTGTCCTGGTCCTGACAGTTGGACTGAGGCCATCACTGCCCTGTCCTGGTCCTGACAGTTGGACTGAGGCCATCACTGCCCTGTCCTGGTCCTGACAGTTGGACTGAGGCCATCACTGCCCTGTCCTGGTCCTGACAGTTGGACTGAGGCCATCACTGCCCTGTCCTGGTCCTGACAGTTGGACTGAGGCCATCACTGCCCTGTCCTGGTCCTGACAGTTGGACTGAGGCCATCACTGCCCTGTCCTGGTCCTGACAGTTGGACTGAGGCCATCACTGCCCTGTCCTGGTCCTGACAGTTGGACTGAGGCCATCACTGCCCTGTCCTGGTCCTGACAGTTGGACTGAGGCCATCACTGCCCTGTCCTGGTCCTGACAGTTGGACTGAGGCCATCACTGCCCTGTCCTGGTCCTGACAGTTGGACTGAGGCCATCACTGCCCTGTCCTGGTCCTGACAGTTGGACTGAGGCCATCACTGCCCTGTCCTGGTCCTGACAGTTGGACTGAGGCCATCACTGCCCTGTCCTGGTCCTGACAGTTGGACTGAGGCCATCACTGCCCTGTCCTGGTCCTGACAGTTGGACTGAGGCCATCACTGCCCTGTCCTGGTCCTGACAGTTGGACTGAGGCCATCACTGCCCTGTCCTGGTCCTGACAGTTGGACTGAGGCCATCACTGCCCTGTCCTGGTCCTGACAGTTGGACTGAGGCCATCACTGCCCTGTCCTGGTCCTGACAGTTGGACTGAGGCCATCACTGCCCTGTCCTGGTCCTGACAGTTGGACTGAGGCCATCACTGCCCTGTCCTGGTCCTGACAGTTGGACTGAGGCCATCACTGCCCTGTCCTGGTCCTGACAGTTGGACTGAGGCCATCACTGCCCTGTCCTGGTCCTGACAGTTGGACTGAGGCCATCACTGCCCTGTCCTGGTCCTGACAGTTGGACTGAGGCCATCACTGCCCTGTCCTGGTCCTGACAGTTGGACTGAGGCCATCACTGCCCTGTCCTGGTCCTGACAGTTGGACTGAGGCCATCACTGCCCTGTCCTGGTCCTGACAGTTGGACTGAGGCCATCACTGCCCTGTCCTGGTCCTGACAGTTGGACTGAGGCCATCACTGCCCTGTCCTGGTCCTGACAGTTGGACTGAGGCCATCACTGCCCTGTCCTGGTCCTGACAGTTGGACTGAGGCCATCACTGCCCTGTCCTGGTCCTGACAGTTGGACTGAGGCCATATGGACATCATGTCCTGTCCATGACTGACTGACTGACTCATGCCACAGTTACTGTGCCTGTATCCCAAATAGCACCCTATTCCCTATTTTGACCATGGTCCAGATTAGTGCACTGTATATGGAATAGGGTGCCTGTTACTCCATCGGATCTCTGAGAGGAGAGGGAAGCCAGATCTGAGCAGAGCAGCAGTCTGCTACAATATCTGTCATCTGTTCTAATGTGTTGTTCTCTTTTACAGAATATCACTGTGCTTTTTGGGTTTCCGTTTTGTGTTTCGGCCTATTTAATTGTTAGCTATGTGTTAAAGGGTAGTGGACTGCAATATGCCATCCCACATACTGACTGCTTCTGACTGATACTTGCTATGGAGATTCATACTAGCAATTCAATGACACCTTTTCCAGTCAAAATGAATTCATGATCTTGTCCGTGACTTAATTTGATAAGATATCTTATATTTCCATTTGGCCTCTCCTCCAGGTATCTTTCTGCCTGGAAGCCCTCTCCTCCAGGTATCTTTCTGCCTGGAAGCCCTCTCCTCCAGGTATCTTTCTGCCTGGAAGCCCTCTCCTCCAGGTATCTTTCTGCCTGGAAGCCCTCTCCTCCAGGTATCTTTCTGCCTGGAAGCCCTCTCCTCCAGGTATCTTTCTGGCTGGAAGCCCTCTCCTCCAGGTATCTTTCTGCCTGGAAGCCCCATCGGGCCCTGGGAGATACAGGGGTATTGTTGAACAAAAATATAAATGCAACATGTAAAGTGTTGGTTCCATGTTTCATGAGCTGAAATAAAAGATCTCAGAAATGTTCCTTACCCACAAAAAGCTTATTTCTCTCAAATGTTTTGCTCAAATGTATTTACATCCCTGTTAGTGAGCATTTGTCCTTTGTCAAGATAATCCATCCACTTGACAGGTGTGGCATATCAAGAAACTGATTAAACAGCATGATCATTACACAGGTGCACCTTGTGCTGGGGACAATAAAAGGCCACTCTAAAATGTGCAGTTTTGTCACACAACACAATGCCACAAATGTCTGAAGTTTTGAGGGAGCGTACAATTGGCATGCTGACTGCAGGAATGTCCACCAGAGCTGTTGCCAGAGAATGTAATCTTCATTTCTCTACCATAAGCTGCCGCCAACGTCGTTTTCGAAGATTTGGCAGTACATCCAATCATCCTCACAACCGCAGACCACATGTATGGCGTCGTGTGTGCGAGCGGTTTGCTGATGTCAACGTTATGAACAGAGTGCCCCATAGTGGCGGTGGGTTATGGTATGGGCAGGCATAAGCTATGGACAACAAACACAATTACATTTTCTCTATGGCAATTTCAATGCACAGAGATACCGTGACGAGATCCTGGGGCCAATTGTCGTGCCATTCATCTGCCGCCATCACCTCATGTTTCAGTATGATAATGCACGGCCCCATGTCGCAAGCTTCCTGGAAGCTGAAAATGTCCCAGTTCTTCCATGGCCTGCATACTCACCAGAAATGTCACTCATTGAGCATGTTTGGGATGCTCTGGATCGACGTGTACAACAGCTTGTTCCAGTTCCCGCCAATATCCAGCAACTTGGCACAGCCATTGAAGAGGAGTGGGACAATATTCCACAGGCCACAATCAACAGCCTGATCCTCTCTATGTGATCCAGGCCCCTACCTTTTTAAGGTGTCTGTGACCAACAGATGCATATCTGTATTCCCAGTCATGTGAAATCCATAGATTAGGGCCTAATGAAATTATTTCAATTGACTGATTTCCTCATATGAACTGTAACTCTGTCAAATCTTTTAAATTGTTGCATGTTGCATTTATATTTTTGTTCAGTATGTGTTTGGTATCAAACACAAAGACAGGGAACATAAATTAGATATTTAGCAGACCCATTGGGCAAAAACTGATTATCACTGTTTTCACATAATTTCAACCCCCAAAATCTATGTGATGACGTTGAATCAACATGTAAAACTGATCGGATTTGCAAAAAGTCATCAACGTAAGGGCATTTAGTCTCTTTTTCACCCAACTTTTAACCTAAATCCATTGACATGGTGAAATGTTTTGTTTGATTTCACGTTGAATTCACGTTAGTTGACAACTCAACCAAATGTAAATCAAAACTAGATGTTGAACTGACACCTGTGCCCAGTGGGCAGACACATTGTTAAGATGGATCTAGGGACCCGATGGATCTAGGGACCCGATGGATCTAGGGACCCGATCAGTGCTTTAGCTACCCCACTATGCTATTAAGATCTGCTCTGTATTTTGAGGGAGGAGGTGATTACCTACGTACCCTGAGAGAATACTACAGCTTCATTCATCTTTTTATACCGTTAAATAACAATACTGTATCTTGGTGACAATATGATAATATGCAGCAACAGTGCATTTTAAACAGATATCACTTGTATGTAAACAAAAACTGAATACGACATTGAACGTTTTACATAATGTGCATTATGTGGCAATGTGTTTCATACAATCGTATTTATTTTTTGATCTACAGTGTATCTAAGGACAACAGGGAATGACAGAGACATCTGTGGATTTAAGGAGTGATATTATCTCCTTCAAGTGATGAAATGCTCCTTCACAGTATGCCTCTCCTTCTCTCCGAGGGTACCGTACCCAGGCTATGAGAAGACATTTGGAAGGATGGCCTCGCGAGACTCATAATTACCAGCCTAGTAATTACCAGACTGATTACCGCTGAGCAGCGAACCATCCATGTAGGCTCACGAGATCAGGCGAGGCTATCGCGAGGCTATCGCGAGACTACCCGAGGGAGATACAAACCGCTGCCCTGCGCTGAAAGGCAGAGTCCCCCTTACTGTAAGTAGCTATATCATATAATATATAATATTAACAATATATAATATATAATATAATTATGAATTATTATGATTATTTACTGCTCACCAGAATGGGGCCAGATCCTATTTCTGTGAATCTATTAACAGTTCAGCCTTAATAGCCCTGTGAACTCCCTCTGATAGGCTGGTCAGATTCGACCCTGGCATTACTGTGAGAGGATAGGCCAGCACAGAGCAGTGAATACAACCAGCCATGCTGGATCCTCCTCCTCGCTGAAATCACAGGGGGTTTCGTCTCAAATGGCACCCTATGTAGTTCACCAGGGCCCATTTGGGCTTTTGGTCAAAAGAACTGCACTATATAGTGTAGGTAATAGTGTGCCATTTGGGATGCTGCCCGGTGCCCACTGTTGGTGTGGATCAGGGCTGGGTGATATTTTGTATTTGAAGGCATACCGGATATGGTTTTGTAAAATACTGTCTATAAAGGTATATTGATACATTGCTAAATAAATGAAAAGTTCTATAAATTGGACTACTTCACTGTCAGTTTTGTCCTGGTTCGGTTGAGGATAAAACCATCCGAATGGATAAAACTCATTAAAACCCACTTAGGATTAATTTGTTTGCTATTCAAGGGTCAGACACTAGTCATAAAATATATTTAGAACTTTTGTTATTCAGAAATTTAAAAAAAACTGTCACACTGCAAAAAAAATACGAAAGTATTATGATATTACATTGTGGCAATATCGCCCAGCCCTATTGAGGATGTTAACACATTGTCAACATAAAACATGGCTGAGTCTAGGACTCATATGGCTGCTTAACCCAGGCAACAGCTGCTCTCCATTCCCCTTTCTATAGGAATGTCAGTTGGAATCATAGAATAAGGAATTACAATACTTTAATGTAATTTAATAGGATCTCTATGGTTGGAATCCTATTTTATTATGAATGATTTAGGAACATGTTGAATGGTTAAGTGAGAAGATGAAAGTGACCCCACGGGTTTTAAACAAAATAACAAACAGATGTCTCGCCTGTTACTTTAATATATTACCAAAACCCCAGGAAGACCCCAGGTAGAATAGCTGCGGCTTTATGCAACAGCTAATGGGGATCCAAATAATCAAAACATTTATTGGGGCATTTATTTAGCAGAAAAGCAACCAATCACCAACATGGCTCTCTTAGATTATGCTATGTATATGCAACAGATTCTCATAAGCTGATACCGACGTACATTCTGAGTATGAAAACAGTCCTTTCTTTATGCTTTGACCATCATTGCTATAACTTTCTTTTTAATATGTACAGTATGTTGGCGAGATTAAGAAGAAAAAACATGATCTGTGTTTTCAGCTGAGGCCCTGGTAAAATGACGTTGTTTTGGGAAAACCTCTCTTGGTGGTGCAGTGCTGATCCAAGAGAGTACTTCTCCTTCACCCTATGAAAGAAAATATGCGTCCCAAATGGCAAGCATTTCCCTATGTAGTGCACTACTTCCATATAGGGCTTTGGTCAAAAGTAGTGCACTACTTCCCTATAGGGCTTTGGTCAAAAGTAGTGCACTACTTCAGTATAGAGCTTTGGTCAAAAGTAGTGCACTACTTCCCTATAGGGCTTTGGTCAAAAGTAGTGCACTACTTCAGTATAGGGCTTTGGTCAAAAGTAGTGCACTACTTCCCTATAGGGCTTTGGTCAAAAGTAGTGCACTACTTCAGTATAGAGCTTTGGTCAAAAGTAGTGCACTACTTCCCTATAGGGCTTTGGTCAAAAGTAGTGCACTACTTCCCTATAGGGCTTTGGTCAAAAGTAGTGCACTACTTCCCTATAGGGGCTTTGGTCAAAAGTAGTGCACTACTTCCCTATAGGGCTTTGGTCAAAAGTAGTGCACTACTTCCCTATAGGGCTTTGGTCAAAAGTAGTGCACTACTTCCCTATAGGGCTTTGGTCAAAAGTAGTGCACTACTTCCCTATAGGGCTTTGGTCAAAAGTAGTGCACTACTTCCCTATAGGGCTTTGGTCAAAAGTAGTGCACTACTTCCCTATAGGGCTTTGGTCAAAAGTAGTGCACTACTTCCCTATAGGGCTTTGGTCAAAAGTAGTGCACTACTTCCCTATAGGGCTTTGGTCAAAAGTAGTGCACTACTTCCCTATAGGGCTTTGGTCAAAAGTAGTGCACTACTTCCCTATAGGGCTTTGGTCAAAAGTAGTGCACTATCTAGGTAATACGTTTCCGTTTGGAATACACACTGTGTTTGGGGAAGCCACTCTTGCAACAACAATTTTGCTCCAAGAAAGTGTTGCTTTTTCACCCTCTGAAATGAAAATGTCTTGAGCGGAGGAAGGAACTGCAGCAGGCGTGAGATATAAGAATAGGTCCCATGGCAGAGAGAACCAACGCCATGCCATAATTTATGACTTAAAAAAAACATTCATTTTTTTATTCACTATACAATGTGGAATAGCACTTCGTGTTTACTGCAATCATTTCCTTAAATTATTTATCAAAGTAGACTTATGATTGTTTCATGGAACAAACGGTAACATAAAGGCTGAGGCCGAAGAACCCAGTTATCAGTTATGGTTTTAGACTTTACTCCCAACCACACTGGGTTTTAAACGCAGCCTCCTGGGTGATGTTGATGCGCCGTCACAATCCCCACATTTAACACAGAAGAAGAACAGAGCAATGTGGTTAAGATCTCAAAATGGCTACCGGAGTGGGTATACCTCACTTCTGATAGTTGTGGCCAAGTCCCAGTGACTGAAGTGAAAGTAAAGTATGAACACAGTTCAGCCATCCCTGGCTCCACTTTTCCCTTCCCACATTTCCTAGGCAGCAGTGGGATCATTGTTGTTCCGTTTAAAGCAGCCTTTGTGTTATCAGATTGAGTATTGAAATGTTTCTGTGTGTTCTGTGAAACATTATAACTGTCCTCTGTGTTTCTGAGCTAGCCAGTAGGGGTTCTAGTGACAGTAACACACACACACACACACACACACACACACGCGCACGCGCACACACACACACACACACAGACACACACACGCACACGCACAGGCACACACACACACACACACGCGCACACACAAGCACACGCACAGACACGCGCGCGCACACACAACACACACACACACACACACACACACTAGCTATTTATGACAACCCTGAAACCCCAAACTATAGCCTTTTAATGGCTGATTTCCTGTTTATTTTCTATCGTTCTGGAACCAAATAGAGAATCAAAAGAAAGCATGAGAGCTAATCATTGGCCAAAGCCTCCTGGACAGACCAACCTATGTAGTTATCTTGTTGCAGGGCATGAAATCTAATTGATTTCCAAGACATGATTCCCCCACTGCTTTTAAGCTTCTTTTAAGTGTCTCTTTTTTGTGCAAATGAAATGTAATTTGGGTTGAAAAATGCATTTGTCCCTAAAGGTTTCCAAATCATAGTCTAAATACTTAAAAGCAGGTGACAAAAAAACAACAACCTTGCATCATAAATCGTTTTTATGACATTTGACGGAAAACACAGACAAGCTGATACAAGAGCTCTCAGTGATTTCCAATTTCAAACACTGGTTCAGGGTTGAAGGGTTTCACAGAGAGACATCCACAGGGGAGAAAGGACAAAGAGCAGAGTCAGAGAGATGCGAGATATTCACAACAGATATCCTCCCTCCACACCTGTATGATAGGACGGACAGACCACAGAACTATTGTTTTGAGTTTTTATAAAAAAAATTAAACTCATACATTTGAATTTGTCAGCTTGGCCACCACAGTTTGAGGCCCTTTGGTCTGACTCTAGTCTAGTCGAATGCTTTGTTTCTATGTGTGATGTTGTTTCTGCAGTTAGAGCCTCACATCACCACTACTAACGTGTACATCTTAATCATCACTGGGACATCTCTGTTTATTGATGTATTCCTACTGAAAGAGAGAGGGGGGAGATAGAGGGGGAGAGGGGGGGAGGGAGAGAGGGGGGTGGAGCGAGAGGGGGAGAGAGAGAGGCCTTTGAAATGAATTGAATTGAGGGGGGAGAGGGGGGTGAGAGAGAGAGAGAGAGAGGGAGAGAGAGGGGGGGAGAGAGGGTAACACTTTATTTGGTAGATGCTCTTCAGACTATCAGTAACATTTCAACTGAGAGAGCGAGAGAGAGAGCTCTGTCTCTCTCCATTTCTCACTATCTCTCTCTCTCTGTCTCTGTCTCTGTCTCTCTCTGTTTCTCTCTGTCTCTCTCTGTCTCTCTCTCTCTCTCTCTCTCTCTCTCTCTCTCTCTCTCTCTCTCTCTCTCTGTCTCTCTCTCTCTCTGTCTCTCTCTGTCACTCTGTTGTTGTTGTCCTGGGGCTCTGTGGGGTCTGTTTGTGAACAGAGCCCCAGGACCAACTTACTTAGGGGACTCTTCTCCAAGTTCATCTCTTTGTAGGTGATGGCTTTTTTATGGAAAGTTTGGGAATCGCTTCCTTTTAAGTGATTATAGAATTTAACGGCTCTTTTCTGGATTTTGATAATTAGCGGCTATTGGCCTAATTCTGCTCTGCATGCATTATTGGGTGTTTTTCGTTGTACACGGAGGATATTTTTGCAGAATTCTGCATGCAGAGTCTCAATTTGGTGTTTGTCCCATTTTGTGAATTCTTGGTTGGTGAGCGGACCCCAGACCTCACAACCATAAAGGGCAATGGGTTCTATAACTGATTCAAGTATTTTTAGCCAGATCCTAATTGGTATGTCAAATTTTATGTTCCTTTTCATGTCATAGAAGGCCCTTCTTGCCTTGTCTCTCAGATCGTTCACAGCTTTGTGGAAGTTACCTGTGGCGCTGATGTTTAGGCCGAGGTATGTATAGTTTTTTGTGTGCTCTAGGGCAACGGTGTCTAGATGGAATTTGTATTTGTGGTCCTGGCAACTGGACCTTTTTTGGAACCCCATTATTTTTGTCTTACTGAGATTTACTGTCAGGGCCCAGGTCTGACATAATCTGCGCAGAAGATCTAGGTGCTGCTGTAGGCCCTCCTTGGTTGGTGACAGAAGCACCAGATCATCAGCAAACAGTAGACATTTGACTTCAGATTCTAGTAGGGTGAGGCTGGGTGCTGCAGACTGTTCTAGTGCCCTTGCCAATTTGTTGATATATATGTTGAAGAGGGTGGGGCTTGTATGTTTTTCCCCCAACCCCACTTTCCATCAATTTGTATAGCAGACCCTCATGCCAAATTGAGTCAAAAGCTTCTCTCTGAAGAAGACTTTGCCTTTGTTTTGGTTTGTTTGTTTGCCAATTCGGGTGTGCAGGGTGAATACGTGGTCTGTTGTACGGTAATTTGGTAAAAAGCCAATTTGACATTTGCTCAGTACATTGTTTTCACTGAGGAAATGAACTAGTCTGCTGTTAATAATAATGCAGAGGATTTTCCCAAGGTTGCTGTTGACGCATATCCAACGGTAGTTATTGGGGTCAAATTTGTCTCCACTTTTGTGGACTGGGGTTATCAGTACTTGGTTCAAAATATTGGGGAAGATGCCAGAGCTAAGGATGATGTTAAAAAGTTTAAGTATAGCCAATTGGAATTTGTGGTCTGTATATTTTTAACATTTCATTGAGGATACAATCACCACCACAGGCCTTTTTGGGTTGGAGGGTTTGTATTTTGTCCTGTAGTTCATTCAATGTAATTGGAGAATCCAGTGGTCTTTAATAGTTGATTCTAAGATTTACATTTGATCATGTATATTTTTTTGCTGTTTGTTCTTTGTTATAGGACCAAAAAGATTGGAGAAGTGGTTTACCCATACATCTCCGTTTTGGATAGATAGCTCTTCGTGTTGTTGTTTGTTTAGTGTTTTCCAATTTTCCCAGAAGTGGTTAGAGTCTATGGATTCTTCAATTACATTGAGCAGATTTCTGACATGCTGTTCCTTCTTTTTCCGTAGTGTATTTCTGTATTGTTTTAGTGATTCACCATAGTGAAGGCTCAGGTTTTCTGGGTCTCTATGTTTTTGGTTGGATAGGTTTCTCAATTTCTTTCTTAGGTTTTTGCATTCTTCATCAAACCATTTGGCACTGTTGTTACTTTTCTTCCGTTTTCTGTTAGAGATTTTTAGATTTGATAGGGAAGCTGAGAGGTCAAATATACTGTTTAGGTTTTCTACTGCCAAGTTTACACCTTCACTATTACAGTGGAACATTTTGTCCAGGAAGTTGTCTAAAAGGGATTGAATTTGTTGTTGCCTAATTGTTTTTTGGTAGGTTTCTACACTACTTTCCTGCCATCTATAGCATTTCTTAATATTATTCAGTTCCTTTGGCCTTGATGCCTCATGATTGAGTATTGCTCTGTTCAAGTAGACTGTGATTTTGCTGTGGTCTGATAGGGGTGTCAGTGGGCTGACTGTGAACGCTCTGAGAGACTCTGGGTTGAGGTCAGTGATAAAGTAGTCTACAGTACTACTGCCAAGAGATGAGCTATAGGTGTACCTACCATAGGAGTCCCCTCGAAGCCTACCATTGACTATGTACATACCCAGTGTGCGACAGAGCTGCAGGAGTTGTGACCCGTTTTTGTTGGTTATGTTGTCGTAGTTGTGCCTAGGGGGTCATATGGGGGAGGGAATGCTGTCACCTCCAGGTAGGTGTTTGTCCCCCTGTGTGCTGAGGGTGTCAGGTTATTGTCCAGTTCTGGCATTTAGGTCGCCACAGACTAGTCCATGTCCCTGGGTCTGGAAATGATTGATTTCCCCCTCCAGGATGGAGAAGCTGTCTCTCTCTGTCTCTCTCTCTCTGTCTCTCTGTCTCTCTGTCTCTCTCTGTCTCTCTCTGTCTCTCTCTGTCTCTCTGTCTGTCTGTGTCTCTCTGTCTCTCTGTCTCTCTGTCTCTCTGTCTCTATCTCTCTGTCTCTCTGTCTCTCTCTGTCTCTCTGTCTCCCTGTCTCTCTGTCTCTCTCTGTCTCTCTCTGTCTCTCTGTCTCTCTCTGTCTCTCTCTGTCTCTCTCTGTCTCTCTGTCTCTCTCTGTCTCTGTCTCTCTCTGTCTCTCTCTGTCTCTATCTGTCTCTCTGTCTCTCTCTGTCTCTCTCTGTCTCTCTCTGTCTCTCTCTGTCTCTCTCTGTCTCTCTCTGTCAATTCAATTCAATTCAAAGGCTTTATTGGCATGGAAACATGTTTACATTGTCAAAGCAAGTGAAATAAACAATAAAGTAAAGTGAGAAGATTTTTTTTTTTAATGTACAGTAAACAGTAAACATTGCACATTTCAAAAAAAGTACTGTAACAATCATGTCATAATGCTTAGTTTACCTACCCAGTACTGTAACAAGAATGTTATGATGCCAGTGAATGACAATGTACCGTACCATGTCAGTCACAGACTTTCATATACAAGACAGAAATTGTTATCATTGTAGAAAATAGAATCACGATAAAAATGTAATTGAAAAAAACCCTATCATGTTATGGTGGAATTGTTTATCTATTCTTTGACTGTGAAGTTGATTGTTATCTGGTGCATGATGTCACACTCAGACACATCAATGTCCCTCCTATCTAGCTCATGTTTTCTTCTTTATAATTTACATGAATATCATCTAATCTCAGAGACGGAGACAGTCAGTCCTCACTGTTGTGGTTGAACACAGTGTGAGGGCCAGACATCGGGACTATCCACAATCATCGGCCTCGTGTCTTTTCAAGGCCCTCCTGCGTAGCCGCTGAGCTCTAGTCTTTTGTTTGATTGTGTACAGAGCCATACAGCCATGATGAAACCATAGGCTTGGCTGCACCACCGCTTCAGTACAAAAGTGTGGCTGTAGTGTGGAGCAGAGCATCCTAGTTCACACGGTTCAGTTCCTGCAGTCCAAACAGCTGTTCCACATCGTCGTCCCCGCAGGTATCTGTTCAGGGATTAGCTCTGCCTCACATGCTCCTACATCACAAGAAGTCAATGTGTAATTATATTAAACATGCTCCATCTCCTAATCTGCAGTTATTTTTAAGGCGGGCGGGCGGTCGAGGCGGTCACGCTGGAGAGAGAGAGAGGGGAGGAAGGAGAGGAGAGAGAGAGAGAGAGGGGGGGGCGGAGAGGAGAGAGGAAAGTGAGGAGAATAAGTGCTCTGGGAGGGCAGGATAAGGCAGCGCGTCGGTTCCCAGAGCAAACCATCCGGAATGGGATCACGCCTCACGCATAATTTCCGTGCACCAGGGGGAGGCTGTGGAGAATAGCCCCCAGGGCTTAGCCTCCTTCTGACACCTACGGGATTCCTCCACCCCCAACCTCAATTCCCCACTATGGAGAGACTCTGGATCCTCTCCCCCTATGGAGGGGTGCATGGATCCTCTCCCCCTATGGAGAGACTCTGGATCCTCTCCCCCTATGGAGAGACTCTGGATCCTCTCCCCCTATGGAGAGACTCTGGATCCTCTCCCCCTATGGAGAGACTCTGGATCTCTCTCCCCTATGGGAGGGTGCATGGATCCTCTCCCCTATGGAGAGACTCTGGATCCTCTCCCCCTATGGAGGGGTGCATGGATCCTCTCCCCCTATGGACAGACTCTGGATCCTCTCCCCTATGGAGAGACTCTGGATCCTCTCCCCTATGGAGAGACTCTGGATCCTCTCCCCCTATGGAGGGGTGCATGGATCCTCTCCCCCTATGGAGAGACTCTGGATCCTCTCCCCCTATGGAGGGGTGCATGGATCCTCTCCCCCTATGGACAGACTCTGGATCCTCTCCCCCTATGGAGAGACTCTGGATCCTCTCCCCCTATGGAGAGACTCTGGATCCTCTCCCCTATGGAGGGGGTGCATGGATCCTCTCCCCTATGGAGGGGTGCATGGATCCTCTCCCCCTATGGACAGACTCTGGATCCTCTCCCCTATGGAGAGACTCTGGATCCTCTCCCCTATGGAGAGACTTCTGGATCTCTCTCCCCTATGGAGAGACTCTGGATCCCACTCTCCCCCTATGGACAGACTCTGGATCCTCTCTCCTATGGGAGACTCTGGATCCTCTCCCCTATGGACAGACTCTGGATCCTCTCCCCCTATGGAGAGACTCTGACTCCCCCATGGAGGGGTGCATGGATCCTCTCCCCTATGGAGAGACTCTGGATCCTCTCCCCTATGGAGGGTGCATGGATCCTCTCCCCTATGGACAGACTCTGGATCCTCTCCCCTATGGAGAGACTCTGGATCCTCTCCCCCTATGGAGAGACTCTGGATCCTCTCCCCCTATGGAGAGACTCTGGATCCTCTCCCCCTATGGACAGACTCTGGATCCTCTCCCCCTATGGACAGACTCTGGATCCTCTCCCCCTATGGACAGACTCTGGATCCTCTCCCCCTATGGAGAGACTCTGGATCCTCTCCCCCTATGGAGAGACTCTGGATCCTCTCCCCCTATGGAGAGACTCTGGATCCTCTCCCCCTATGGACAGACTCTGGATCCTCTCCCCCTATGGAGAGACTCTGGATCCTCTCCCCTATGGAGAGACTCTGGATCCTCTCCCCCTATGGACAGACTCTGGATCCTCTCCCCTATGGAGAGACTCTGGATCCTCTCCCCCTATGGAGAGACTCTGGATCCTCTCCCCCTATGGAGGGGTGCATGGATCCTCTCCCCCTATGGACAGACTCTGGATCCTCTCCCCCTATGGAGAGACTCTGGATCCTCTCCCCCTATGGAGAGACTCTGGATCCTCTCCCCCTACGGAGGGGTGCAGCAGAAAGCTGTCCTACAGTATGGGTGTAGGGTTGAAACATTTTAGTAACTTAAAATTCTGGTAACTTTCCCAAAATGTCCAGGTCTTCCAGAAATCTTGGTTGGAAGATTCCTGGAAGCAAGATGGAATAAGCAGGAAATCCAGGAATCTGAATTTTGCAACCCTATTCCAGTCATACTGTCCCCCACATACTCCAGACCCTGAACATAAAAGTTTTTATTCCTGCTTTTTATTTGACCTGATGTGGTGAGCAAAAGCTGCTGATCAGTGTCTTATCCAAGAGGAAGTTTATTCTACAATGAATAAATTAAATGGATAAGTATCATTATGTAAATTCAGATGTGACAGTGAAACTTTTCACAATACGTGTGTGAGTAGCATGCAGCATATGTACAGTTATTCCAGTTATCTGTTGTGCACAACAAGACACTATGCTGAAACTCATGGTTGTACTGCCAGCTGGGTCCCTCCCTCCTCCCTCCCTCCCTCCCTCCCTCCACCACCCCATCTTCCCCTCTCAAACTGTAGCTGCAGACTTCAAATTACCTTCCTCTCTTTCCTATCCTCCCCCCTCTCTCTCTCCCCCACTCTACCCTCTTCTCTCTCTCCCCCTCTCTACCATCTTCTCTCTCTCCCCCTCTCTACCTCTTCTCTCTCTCCCCCTCTCTACCCTCTTCTCTCTCTCCCCCTCTCTACCCTCTTCTCTCTCTCCCCTCTCTACCCTCTTCTCTCTCTCCCCCTCTCTACCCTCTTCTCTCTCTCCCCCTCTCTACCCTCTTCTCTCTCTCCCCCTCTCTACCCTCTTCTCTCTCCCCCTCTCTGCCCTCTTCTCCCCTCTCTCCCCCTCTCTACTCTCCTCTCTCTCTCCTCTCTCCTGTCTCTCTACTCTTCTCTCTCCCCCTCTCTACTCTCCTCTCTCCTGTCTCTACTCTTCTCTCTCCCCATCTCTACTCAACTCTCTCCCCCTCTCTACTCTCCTCTCTCCCCATCTCTACTCTCTTCTCTCCCCTCTCTACTCTCCTCTCTCCTGTCTCTCTCTCCCCCTCTCTCCCCCTCTCTCCCCCTCTCTCTCTCTTCCTCTCTAATATCCCCTCTCCCTCTCCTCCCTCTTTCCCCTCTCTACTCCCCTCTTTCCCCCTCTCTACTTTCCTCTCTCCTGTTTCTCTCTCTCCCCCTCTCTAATCTCCTCTCCCCTCTCTACTCTCCTCTCTCCCCTCTCTACTATCCACTCTCCCCCTCTACTCTCCTCTCCCCTGTCTCTCTCTCTCCACCTCTCTACTCTGCTCTCTTCCCCTCTCTCCTCTCCTCTCTCCCCCTCTCTACTCTCCTCTCTCCCCCTCTCTACTCTGCTCTCTTCCCGCCTCTCTCTCTCCCCCTATCTACTCTTCTCTCTCCCCCTCTCTACTCTCCTCTCGCCTGTCTCTCTCTCTCTCAACCTCTCTACTCTTCTCTCTCCCCCTTCATACTCTCCTCTCTCCTGTCTCTCTCTTTCCCCCTCCTCTCCTCTCTCCCCTATATTCTCCCCTCTCTCCCACTCTCTACACTACTCTCCTCTCTCCTGTCTCTCTCTCCCCCTCTCTAATCTCCTCTCTCCCCTATCTACTCTCCTCTCTCCCACTCTCTAATCTCCTCTCTCCCCCTCTCTACACTCCTCTTTCCCCCTCTCTACTCTCCTCTCTCCCCCTCTCTACTCTCTTCCTCCCCTCTCTACTCTCCTCTCTCCCCCTCTCTATTCTCCTCTCTCCCCCTCTCTACTCTCCTCTCTTCAGTCCCTCTCTCTCTCCCGCTCTACACTCCTCTTTCCCCCCTCTAATCTCCTCTCTCCCCCTCTCTACTCTCCACTCTTCTGTCTCTCTCTCCACACTCTTCTTTCTCCCCTCTCTAATCTCCTCTCTCCCCCACTCTACTCATCCCTCTCCCCCACTCTAATCTCCACTCTTCTGTCTCTCTCTCTCCCCCTCTCTACTCTCCTCTCCTCAGTCTCTCTCTCCCCTGTCTACATTCCCCTTTCCCCTCTCTAATCTCCTCTCTCCCCCTCTCTACTCTCTTCCCTCCCCTCTCTACTCTCCTCTCTCCCCCTCTCTATTCTCCTCTCTCCCCCTCTCTACTCTCCTCTCTTCAGTCCCTCTCTCTCCCCCTCTCTACACTCCTCTTTCCCCCCTCTAACCTCCTCTCTCCCCCTCTCTACTCTCCTCTCTCCCCCCTCTCTTCTCTCCTCTCTCCCCCTCTCTACTCTCCTCTCTCCCCCTCTGTTCTACCTTCTCTCTCAATCTCTACTCTCCTCTCTTCCCCTCTTCACTCTCCGCCCTCCCCTCTCTACTCTCCTCTCTCCCCCCTCTACTCTCCTCTATCCCCCTCTCTTCTCCCTTCTCTCCCCCTCTCTACTCTCCTCTCTTCCGTCTCTCTCTCTCCCCCTCTACTCTCCTCTCTCCCCCTCTCTACTCTCCTCTCTTCAATCTCTCTCCCCCTCTCTACACTCCTCTTTCCCCTCTCTAATCTTCTCTATCCCCCTCTATTCTCTCCTCTCTCCCCCTCTCTAAACTCCTCTCTCCCCCACTCTACTCATCTCTCTCCCCCACTCTACTCTCCACTCTTCTGTCTCTCTCTCTCCCCCTCTCTACTCTCCTTTCTCTCCTCTCTACTCTCCTCTCTCCCCCTCACTACTCCACTCTATCCCCTTCTCTTCTCCCTTCTGTCCCCCTCTCTACTCTCCTCTCCTCAGTCTCTCTCTCCCCTCTCTACTCTCCTCTTTCCCCCTCTAATCTCTCTCTCCCCCTCTCTACTCTCCTCTCTCCCCCTCTCTACTCTCCTCTCTCCCCCTCTCTACTCTCCTCTCTCCCCCCTCTACTCTCCTCTATCCCCCTCTCTTCTCCCTTCTCTCCCCCTCTCTACTCTCCTCTCTTCCGTCTCTCTCTTTCCTCTCTCTCTCTCTCCCCCTCTCCACTCTCCTCTCTTCAATCTCTCTCTCCCCCTCTCTACACTCCTCTTTCCCCTCTCTAATCTTCTCTATCCCCCTCTATTCTCTCCTCTCTCCCCCTCTCTACTCTCCTCTCTCCCCACTCTACTCATCTCTCTCCCCCTCTCTACTCTCTTCTCTTCAGTCTCTCTCTCCCACTCTCTAATCTCCTCTCTCCCCCTCTCTACTCATCTCTCTCCCCCTCTCTACTCTCTTCTCTTCAGTCTCTCTCTCCCCCTCTCTACACTCCTCTTTCCCCTCTCAAATCTCCCCTCTCCCCCTCTCTACTCTCCTCCTCTCCTTTCCCTTCTCCCAACTCTCTACTCTCCTCTCTCCCCCCTCTACTCTCCTCTATCCCCCTCTCTTCTCCTTCTCTCCCCCTCTCTACTCTCCTATCTTCCATCTCTCTCTCTCCCCTCTACTCTCCTCTCTCCCCCTCTCTACTCTCCTCTCTCCCCCACTCTACTCATCTATTTCCCCCTCTCTACTCTCCTCTCTTCAATCTCTCTCTCTCCCCCTCTCTACACTCCTCTTTCCCCTCTCTAATCTTCTCTCTCCCCCTCTCTTCTCTCCTCTCTCCCCCTCTCTACTCTCCCCACTCTACTCATCTCTCTAATCTCCTCTCTCCCCCTCTCTACTCATCTCTCTCCCCCGCTCTACTCATTTCTCTTCAGTCTCTCTCTCCCCCTCTCTACACTCCTCTTTCCCCTCTCTAATCTCCCCTCTCCCCCTCTCTACTCTCCTCTCTCCTCCTCTCCTTTCCCTTCTCCCCTCTCTACTCTCCTCATCTCCTTTCCCTTCTCTCCCCCCTCTACTCTCCTCCCTCTACTCTCCTCTCTCCCCCTCTCTACTCTCCTCTCTCCCCCTCTCTACTCTCCTCTCTTCAGTCTCTCTCCCCCTCTCTACACTCCTATTTCCCCTCTCCTCTCCTCTCTCCCCCTCTCTACTCTCATTTCTCCCCCTCTCTACTCTCCTCTCTCCCCACTCTACTCATCTCTCTCCTCCTCTCTACTCTCCTCCCTTCAGTCTCTCTCTCTCCCCCTCTCTACACTCCTCTTTCCCCTCTCTAATATCCTCTCTCCCCCTCTCTACTCTCCTCTCTCCCACTCGTTTCTCCCTTCTCTCCCCCTCTCTACTCTCCTCTCTTCTGTCTCTCTTCCTCCCCGTCTCGACTCTCCTTTCTCCCCCTCTCTACTCTCCTCTATCCCCTTCTCTTCTCCCTTCTGTCCCCCTCTCTACTCTCCTCTCCTCAGTCTCTCTCTCCCCTGTCTACATTCCTCTCTACTCTCCTCTCTCCCCCTCTCTACTCTCCTCTCTCCCCCGCTCTACTCTCCTCTCTCCCCCTCTCTATTCTCCTCTCTCCCCTCTCTACTCTCCTCTCTTCAGTCCCTCTCTCTCCCCCTCTCTACACTCCTCTTTCCCCCCTATAATCTCCTCTCTCCCCCTCTCTACTCTCCTCTCTCCCCCTCTCTACTCTCCTCCCTCCCTCTCTTCTCTCCTCTCTCCCCCTCTGTTCTACCTTCTCTCTCAATCTCTACTCTCCTCTCTTCTGTCTCTCTCTCTCCCCATCTCTACTCTTCTTTCTCCCCTCTCTAATCTCCTCTCTCCCCTACTCAATTTATCTCTCTCCCCCTCTCTACTCTCCTCTCTTCCGCCTCTCTCTCTTCCCCTATTCACTCCCCACCCTCCCCTCTCTACTCTCCTCTCTCCCCCTCTACTCTCCTCTATCCCCCTCTCTTCTCCCTTCTCTCCCCCTCTCTACTCTCCTCTCTTCCGTCTCTCTCTCTCCCCTCTACTCTCCTCTCTCCCCCTCTCTACTCTCCTCTCTCCCCCACTCTACTCATCTATCTCCCCCTCTCTACTCTCCTCTCTTCAATCTCTCTCTCTCCCCCTCTCTACACTCCTCTTTCCCCTCTCTAATCTTCTCTCTCCCACTCTCTACTCTCCTCTCTCCCCTCTCTTCTCTCCTCTCCCCCTCTCTACTCTCCTCTCCCCCTCTCTACTCTCCTCCCCCTCTCTACTCTCCTCTCTCCCCCTCTCTACTCTCCTCTCCCCTCTCTCTCCTCTCCCCCTCTCTACTCTCCTCCCCTCTCTACTCTCCTCCCCCTCTCTACTCTCCTCTCCCTCTCTACTCCCCTCCCCTCTCTACTCTCATCTATCCCCCTCTCTGCTCTCCTCTCTCCCCTCTCTACTCTCCTCTCTCCCCCTCTCTACTCTCCTCTCCCCCTCTTTACTCTCCTCTCCCCCTCTCTCTCCTCTCTCCCCCTCTCTACTCTCCTCTCCCCCTCTCTCTCTCCTCTCTCCCCTCTCTACTCTCCTCTCTCCCCTCTCTACTCTCCTCCCCCTCTCTACTCTCCCCTCTCCCCCTCTCTACTCTCCCCTTCCCCTCCCTACTCTCCTCTCCCCCTCTCTACTCTCCTCTCTCCCCTCTCTACTCCCCTCCCCCTCTCTACTCTCCTCCCCCTCTCTACTCTCCTCTCTCCTCTCTCTACTCTCCTCTCTCCTCCCCCTCTCTACTCTCCTCTCCTCTCTCCCTCTCTACTCTCCTCCCCCTCTCTCTCCTCTCTCCCCCTCTCCTCTCCTCTCTCCCCTCTCTCTCTTCTTTTTCTCCAAAGCTTTC
>NC_059206.1:10370864-10400864 GCF_020615455.1 Coregonus clupeaformis
ACTGTATAAACCAGGGATAGTTTGATGTACTGTATCAACCAGGGATAGTTTGATGTACTGTATATACCAGGGATAGTTTGATGTACTGTATAAACCAGGGATAGTTTTATGTACTGTATAAACCAGGGACAACTGAAAAATGTGGATTTGAATTTGAGAAAACAGCAGGTGCAGGCACTCAACTGAACATTTTTAAGATCTCCTCAATTTAAGCTAAGGTTTCTCCCTTGTATGATCTAAATTGATAATATTTTATGATGATACCATCTATCTATTCATATTTGTGCAAATGGCTATGTTGTTGTTTGGCACTTTCTCTCTTTTAAAATTATTTCTAAAACAGAAAATGGACACAATTCAATGGGATGTCAATCAACAAAGAGTTGTTGAAGGCTATAGCTGCATTGGTCGCAGATGACTGAACTGCCCACTTACATGTGTGTGTCTGTGTCTGCAGGTATGCTGACGAGGAGGCACACAAAGGTATGTACAATTGGTATTGCTTTAGGCTATCAACTTATTGGTATTAATGGTTTCTCTAAAACCTTGTAGGACTCAGTCACAGCAGCCATCTTCCTCCTCCCTGACCTCTTCAATGAAGATCCCAGATCTAGCATTCCAGTGTTAATACTATTGTAATTATTTTGCACTATAGCCTATGTATTGCCTTACCTCCATAACTTGCTACATTTGCACACACTGTATATATATTTTCTGTTGTATTTTTTACTATGTTTTTTACCCCATATGTAACTCTGTGTTGTTGTTTTTATCGCACTGCTTTGCTTTATCTTGGTCAGGTCGCAGTTGTAAATGAGAACCTGTTCTCAACTGGCTTACCTGGTTAAATAAAGGTGAAATAAAAAAAATAAAAAAAGGTATGTGTATTAAAACCGTTGTCAAAAGTGAACCGTTTTTTTCATTCATATTTACCACAAAAAACCAAGGTCTGAATACTGTTGTGTGTGCACGTTTTGTTGATCATCTGTATAATTATTATTTTTGTATTCACAGACATCACCCTCCCTACACCGCGGATGAATATAACTGGAAACCTGTTCAATCACCATGCACTGTAAAAAATCATTCTGGCTATGGATACGAAGGATATCACCACATTAACACGCCAGAGGATATAGTGATTGAACTTGGAGCTCTGCTGGGAGTTTACCTCATGTTTAGATTTTTTTATTCTGCTTTGCCACTAAAATCATGACAACTAAAAGATTGTTGTTATTGTTATGCTTATTATTAATAATAATAAAGGGGGGGGGGGGGGGTTAAAAATGAACCCCAAAAGGTTATTCGAGTTTCAATTTGAAGAAGCCCTAAAAGATCTTCCAGGAACCTTTTATTTTTATTTTTATTTTTTTTATTTTTAGAGTGTAGGGTGCCATTTGGAACGTCACCCAGGCCAAAGGGCGTTTCCTGGTAAACGTAAAACAGTAGAGGCTTTAATAATTCATTATATTAGAAGGGTTGTTTCATCTTAAGGAAGGAGTTGGATAAGTGTTTGGTACTTTCAGCAAATAAAGACACGTTTCATCATCTGTGTTAGATTCATTTATGTGATTGAGGATGACACATTGTTGTACTTGAACTCTGTTACTATGGAGCCCGACCAACACAGTAGAATGGTTGACTACTCCAATGGCTGTTCTGAAAAATGTAAACATTTTCCAAATTCGTCATCATTACATTGCCTAATAAGAACTCCTCCATGCCATCTGCTATTGCTCCGATCTGTGTGATTTCATTATGATATCTGGAGTGAATTTTAGTTCAATCTATTCAATTCAAACTAGGCTTTTTCTAATCCTGAGATCATCCTATGTTCAAACCCAACCATGCTAATTAGTGTGTTGGGTTGGCATTGGATGTGTGTCTGCCATGGCTACCCAGGGTCCCTATAGAAGAGGCCAGGCGACAACGCAGAGGATTAGGATGCAGACCAACAGAGGGTGCGTCCCAAATTAGCCCTATTGGCCCTGGTCAAAAGTAGTGCACTATATAGAGAATAGGATGCCATTTGATACTCAGACCAACAGACTCACAATGGATCACAAGTTAATGGATCTTTTAAGGTGGTTTAAGGTGGACTGATCATATCTAATATATCTACCGTCAACACGTACTGTATCTTGATTAGACCACCTTAAACGTTTTTTCCACATAGCAGTCAAACAAGCTTTGTTCAATGACAGGATTTGGCAGGCGGCCATCTTGTTTCTCACATTTGCATAAACGCCAAATGGTGCCTGTTTCCTGTAGATCCTCTGTCGCACACACACACATACACACAGACACCCCTTTACTGCCAGATATGGAAGTCTGAGCCAGTTTTAGATTCATTACAGTTTTTTCAATCGCTTTAGTGCTATTTTCACAAGTATTTGGTGAATTTTCAAAACTCCAAATAGGCTACACTTCTAACGCAGCAAGTCTCATATTCAAAACTTTTTTATTGTGCATTTATTTTGTTTGAAGATATCTTTCACCAAAACACAACATCATGTTATCTTCCTTATTTACATAAGTAATCAAACCCTTTGCTATGAGACTCGAAATTGAGCTCAGGTGCATCCTGCTTCCATTGATCATCCTTGGGATGTTTCTACAACTTGATTGGAGTCCACCTGTGGTAAATTCAATTGATTGGACATAATTTGGAAAGGAACACACCTGTCTATATAAGGTCCCACAGTTGACAGTGCATGTCAGAGCAAAAACCAAGCCATGAAGTCGAAGGAATTGTCCGTAGAGCTCCGAAACAGGATTGTGTTGAGGCACAGATCTGAGGCACATATCTACAGTTCCTCTGTAGTGATGGGAGAACCTTCCAGAAGGACAACCATCTCTGCAGCATTCCACCAATCAGGCCTTTATGGTAAAGTGGCCAGATGGAAGCCATTCCTCAGTAACAGGCACATGACAGCCCACTTGGAGTTTGCCAAAAGGCACCTAAAGGACTCTCAGACCATGAGAAACAACATATTCTGGTCTGATGAAACCAAGATTTAACTCTTTGGCCTGAATGCCAAAAGTCATGTCTGGAGGGAACTTGGCACCATCCCTATGGTGAAGCATGGTGGTGCCAGTATCATGCTGTGGGGATGTTTTTCAGCGGCAGGGACTGGGAGACTATTCAGGATCGAGGGAAAGATGAACGGAGCAAAGTACAGAGAGATCCTTGATGAAAACCTGCTCCAGAGCGCTCAGGACCTCAGACTGGGGGCGAAGGTTCACCTTCCAACAGGACAATGACCCTAAGCACACAGCCAAGACAAAGCAGGAGTGGCTTCGGGACAAGTCTCTGAATGTCCTTGAGTGGCCCAGCCAGAGCCTGGACTTGAACCCGATCGAACATCTCTGGAGAGACCTGAAAATAGCTGTGCAGCGACACTCCCCATCCAACCTGACAGAGCTTGAGAGGATCTGCAGAGAAGAATGGGAGAAACTCCCCAAATACAGGTGTGCCAACCTTGTAGTGTCATACCCAAGAAGACTCTAGGCTGTAATCGCTGCCAAAGGTGCTTCAACAAAGTACTGAGTAAAGGGTCTGAATACTTATGTACATTTAATATTTAAGTTTTTTATTTTTAATACATTTGCAAAAATTTCAAAAAACCAGTTTTTGCTTTGTCATTATGGGGTATTGTGTGTAGATTGATTAGATTTTATTTTTTAAATCAATTTTAGAATAAGGCTGTAACGTAACAAAATGTGGAAAAAGTCAAGGGGTCTGAATGCTTTCCGAATGCACTCTAGGTCTGGATTGATGTCATTGCATGCCTCATCCATGGTGTGAACAAGGGTGATATGCTCATGGGGTTGGCAATCATACATCTTCCACCTGTATTGTAATCGTGTATTGTATTTTACAGTATTGTATTGTACTTATGTATTGTAGTGGTCCTGTTCGTGGCTCAGTTCATAAGAGCATGGCACTAGCAACACCAGAGTTGTGGGTTCGATTCCCACTGGAGTCACATACCAAAATGTGTGGACTCACTTGTCACTTTGGATAAAAGCGTCTGCAAAGTCATTTGGCATACATTACAGTATTACAGTACTGTGTTGGCCTATTCAGTTTTAGTAAAGCAGTGTGAATCCCACCCCAGCAGCTTGATTTGGGAGACATGTTTACTGGGATAACTGTTACTGGGATACATGTTTACTGGGATACATGTTTACAGGGATACATGTTTACTGGGATACATGTTTACTGGGATACATGTTTACAGGGATACATGTTTACTGGGATACATGTTTACTGGGATACATGTTTACAGGGATACATGTTTACTGGGATACATGTTTACTGGGATACATGTTTACAGGGATACATGTTTACAGGGATACATGTTTACTGGGATACATGTTTACTGGGATACATGTTTACAGGGATACATGTTTACTGGGATACATGTTTACTGGGATACATGTTTACTGTATAGGGGATGCCTTCGTGACATTCAGTACATCTCTGATCTTGTCAATATTATATATATTTTTTACTTACTGTGAATTAAAATGACAATAGTCATCATCATAATAGTAGATAACAGTATATATCATTCTTTATATGTTTATACTTTACAGACAAAGATTTTTATTATGTAGTTCTCAAAATCTGTAGTAGACAAACCAGTTTAAAATCTATAGGTTTGCCAAACGTTTAAGTGATCATTAATTAAGAGCAGTCGGATTAAGAAATAGTAAAATGTATTTTAACAAAAGAGAAGAGAATCATATTAAAAGTAATGTGAGCATTGCATTGTGAAAGGCAACTACTTCATATGAACATGTATTGCAATGTAAAAAAGTGACTGTATGATTTTGTGTGTTGTACTTATTCAATTGAAAATGTGCTTAGAGTTTTGAAACAACTGCCTTTTTGATGATCTGTTTTGAGTTTTGTACTAAGAGTTGTGAAGGTTCACCATATACTTATATAACGATGTGCTTGCTGTTGGAGTTATCTGTGTTGTCAAGGCGATGAACTCGACACAAATGCTCTCAAGCACAAAGTTCATTTTGCCATACCTTAATTTTGTTCATTACTAAATGATGCAATGACCATGTGTAAGAAATGGGTGAGATAGGAATCATTTCGCTGCCAGTGATTCAGAGATTTGCCCTGTTTTTTTATTTTTATAGAATGCTTACTATTACCACCCCAGGCTAAATGTGAGCAAGATAATTTTTCTTCTTTACATGCATCCAAACCAGTGGTCTGCATTACTAATACTCTATTAATGGTTCACGTAAGTCTATAGCATTACATCACTGATAGAACTGTAGAACTCTCGACCTGTGATCTAAGAATCATTCCCAGACGGAAGTTACCTGAGGAAGTGTTCCGTGTTCTATGGTCTATGTTGACATTCTCACACCGAGGTCAATCCAGGGGTGTTTGTTCCACATGACTGCAGAGGCACTTGAGGGTTTAATTTAATTTAATTGTTGTGGACTCAGTCATGGGTGACGTTGCAGTCAGTGTTTTTAATTCTGCACTGGTTCATTGGCTAAGCATTGTTTAGTCGAGTTTGTGCATTTATGATTGTTATTTTATTTCCCCTTTTTCTTTCTTTCTTTCTTTTTTTTCTTTCTTTCTTTCTTTCTTTCTTTCTTTCTTTCTCTCTCTCTCTCTCTCTCTCTCTCTCTCTCTCTCTCTCTCTCTCTCTCTCTCTCTCTCTCTCTCTCTCTCTCTCTCTCTCTCTCTCTCTCTCTCTCTCTCTCTCTCTCTCTCTCTCTCTCTCTCTCTCTCTCTCTCTCTCTCTCTCTCTCTCTCTCTCTCTCTCTCTCTCTCTCTCTCTCTCTCTCTCTCTCTCTCTCTCTCTCTCTCTCTCTCTCTCTCTCTTCTCTCTCTCTCTCTCTCTCTCTCTCAGTTTGGCTGAGCTACATACAGCAGAGAGTGCCTTGTGCTTGTGGGAGAATGCTCCTTCTAATTCAGGAAGATAATCAGTAGGATAGGAGGACATATGGAGCTGGCAACTGCTCTCCAGGCGATTAAGATGAGGAGCGTTTGAACTGGCCCCGGCCCCATACAGCCCCATACAGCCCCATACAACCCCAGCCCCATACAACCCCAGCCCCATACAGCCCTATACGGCCCCATACAGCCCTATACAGCCCCATACAACCCCATACAGCCCCATACAACCCCAGCCCCATACAACCCCAGCCCCAAACGGCCCCATACAGCCCTATACGGCCCCATACAGCCCCATACAGCCCCATACAGCCCCAGCCCCATACAGCCCCATACAACCCCAGCCCCATACAACCCCAGCCCCATACAGCCCTATACGGCCCCATACAGCCCCATACAGCCCTATACAGCCCCATACAACCCCATACAGCCCCATACAACCCCAGCCCCATACAGCCCCATACAGCCCCAACCCATAGAGCCCCAGCCCCATACAGCCCCATACTGGCCCTGAATGTATTTACATGTGACCCTGAATTTATTTACATGTGACCTGGCCCTGAATGTATTTACATGTGACCTGGCCCTAAATGTATTTACATGTGACCTGGCCCTGAATGTATTTACATGTGACCTGGCCCTGAATGTATTTACATGTGACCTGGCCCTGAATGTATTTACATGTGACCTGGCCCTGAATGTATTTACATGTGACCTGGCCCTAAATGTATTTACATGTGACCTGGCCCTGAATGTATTTACATGTGACCTGGCCCTAAATGTATTTACATGTGACCTGGCCCTGAATGTATTTACATGTGACCTGGCCCTAAATGTATTTACATGTGACCTGGCCCTAAATGTATTTACATGTGACCTGGCCCTGAATGTATTTACATGTGACCTGGCCCTAAATGTATTTACATGTGACCTGGCCCTGAATGTATTTACATGTGACCTGGCCCTAAATGTATTTACATGTGACCTGGCCCTGAATGTATTTACATGTGACCTGGCCCTGAATGTATTTACATGTGACCTGGCCCTGAATGTATTTACATGTGACCTGGCCCTAAATGTATTTACATGTGACCTGGCCCTAAATGTATTTACATGTGACCTGGCCCTAAATGTATTTACATGTGACCTGGCCCTGAATGTATTTACATGTGACCTGGCCCTGAATGTATTTACATGTGACCTGGCCCTGAATGTATTTACATGTGACCTGGCCCTAAATGTATTTACATGTGACCTGGCCCTAAATGTATTTACATGTGACCTGGCCCTGAATGTATTTACATGTGACCTGGCCCTGAATGTATTTACATGTGACCTGGCCCTGAATGTATTTACATGTGACCTGGCCCTAAATGTATTTACATGTGACCTGGCCCTGAATGTATTTACATGTGACCTGGCCCTGAATGTATTTGCATGTGACCTGGCCCTGAATGTATTTACATGTGACCTGGCCCTGAATGTATTTACATGTGACCTGGCCCTGAATGTATTTACATGTGACCTGGCCCTGAATGTATTTACATGTGACCTGGCCCTGAATGTATTTACATGTGACCTGGCCCTGAATGTATTTACATGTGACCTGGCCCTAAATGTATTTACATGTGACCTGGCCCTGAATGTATTTACATGTGACCTGGCCCTAAATGTATTTACATGTGACCTGGCCCTGAATGTATTTACATGTGACCTGGCCCTAAATGTATTTACATGTGACCTGGCCCTGAATGTATTTACATGTGACCTGGCCCTAAATGTATTTACATGTGACCTGGCCCTGAATGTATTTACATGTGACCTGGCCCTAAATGTATTTACATGTGACCTGGCCCTGAATGTATTTACATGTGACCTGGCCCTGAATGTATTTACATGTGACCTGGCCCTGAATGTATTTACATGTGACCTGGCCCTAAATGTATTTACATGTGACCTGGCCCTGAATGTATTTACATGTGACCTGGCCCTAAATGTATTTACATGTGACCTGGCCCTGAATGTATTTACATGTGACCTGGCCCTGAATGTATTTACATGTGACCTGGCCCTGAATGTATTTACATGTGACCTGGCCCTAAATGTATTTACATGTGACCTGGCCCTAAATGTATTTACATGTGACCTGGCCCTGAATGTATTTACATGTGACCTGGCCCTGAATGTATTTACATGTGACCTGGCCCTGAATGTATTTACATGTGACCTGGCCCTAAATGTATTTACATGTGACCTGGCCCTGAATGTATTTACATGTGACCTGGCCCTGAATGTATTTGCATGTGACCTGGCCCTGAATGTATTTACATGTGACCTGGCCCTGAATGTATTTACATGTGACCTGGCCCTGAATGTATTTACATGTGACCTGGCCCTGAATGTATTTACATGTGACCTGGCCCTGAATGTATTTACATGTGACCTGGCCCTGAATGTATTTACATGTGACCTGGCCCTAAATGTATTTACATGTGACCTGGCCCTGAATGTATTTACATGTGACCTGGCCCTGAATGTATTTACATGTGACCTGGCCCTAAATGTATTTACATGTGACCTGGCCCTGAATGTATTTACATGTGACCTGGCCCTAAATGTATTTACATGTGACCTGGCCCTGAATGTATTTACATGTGACCTGGCCCTGAATGTGTTTACATGTGACCTGGCCCTAAATGTATTTACATGTGACCTGGCCCTAAATGTATTTACATGTGACCTGGCCCTAAATGTATTTACATGTGACCTGGCCCTGAATGTGTTTACATGTGACCTGGCCCTGAATGTATTTACATGTGACCTGGCCCTGAATGTGTTTACATGTGACCTGGCCCTGAATGTATTTACATGTGACCTGGCCCTGAATGTGTTTACATGTGACCTGGCCCTGAATGTGTTTACATGTGACCTGGCCCTGAATGTATTTACATGTGACCTGGCCCTGAATGTGTTTACATGTGACCTGGCCCTAAATGTATTTACATGTGACCTGGCCCTGAATGTATTTACATGTGACCTGGCCCTAAATGTATTTACATGTGACCTGGCCCTGAATGTATTTACATGTGACCTGGCCCTGAATGTATTTACATGTGACCTGGCCCTGAATGTATTTACATGTGACCTGGCCCTGAATGTATTTACATGTGACCTGGCCCTGAATGTATTTACATGTGACCTGGCCCTAAATGTATTTACATGTGACCTGGCCCTGAATGTATTTACATGTGACCTGGCCCTAAATGTATTTACATGTGACCTGGCCCTGAATGTATTTACATGTGACCTGGCCCTGAATGTATTTACATGTGACCTGGCCCTAAATGTATTTACATGTGACCTGGCCCTGAATGTATTTACATGTGACCTGGCCCTAAATGTATTTACATGTGACCTGTGGCCCTGAATGTATTTACATGTGACCTGGCCCTGAATGTATTTACATGTGACCTGGCCCTAAATGTATTTACATGTGACCTGGCCCTAAATGTATTTACATGTGACCTGGCCCTGAATGTGTTTACATGTGACCTGGCCCTGAATGTATTTACATGTGACCTGGCCCTGAATGTGTTTACATGTGACCTGGCCCTGAATGTATTTACATGTGACCTGGCCCTGAATGTGTTTACATGTGACCTGGCCCTGAATGTGTTTACATGTGACCTGGCCCTGAATGTGTTTACATGTGACCTGGCCCTGAATGTATTTACATGTGACCTGGCCCTAAATGTATTTACATGTGACCTGGCCCTGAATGTATTTACATGTGACCTGGCCCTAAATGTATTTACATGTGACCTGGCCCTGAATGTGTTTACATGTGACCTGGCCCTGAATGTGTTTACATGTGACCTGGCCCTGAATGTATTTACATGTGACCTGGCCCTGAATGTATTTACATGTGACCTGGCCCTGAATGTATTTACATGTGACCTGGCCCTAAATGTATTTACATGTGACCTGGCCCTGAATGTATTTACATGTGACCTGGCCCTGAATGTATTTACATGTGACCTGGCCCTAAATGTATTTACATGTGACTTGGCCCTGAATGTATTTACATGTGACCTGGCCCTAAATGTATTTACATGTGACCTGGCCCTGAATGTATTTACATGTGACCTGGCCCCTAAATGTATTTACATGTGACCTGGCCCTGAATGTATTTACATGTGACCTGGCCCTGAATGTATTTACATGTGACCTGGCCCTAAATGTATTTACATGTGACCTGGCCCTGAATGTATTTACATGTGACCTGGCCCTGAAATGTATTTACATGTGACCTGGCCCTGAAATGTATTTACATGTGACCTGGCCCTGAATGTATTTACATGTGACCTGGCCCTGAATGTATTTACATGTGACCTGGCCCTAAATGTATTTACATGTGACCTGGCCCTGAATGTATTTACATGTGACCTGGCCCTGAATGTATTTACATGTGACCTGGCCCTGAATGTATTTACATGTGACCTGGCCCTAAATGTATTTACATGTGACCTGGCCCTGAATGTATTTACATGTGACCTGGCCCTGAATGTATTTACATGTGACCTGGCCCTGAATGTATTTACATGTGACCTGGCCCTAAATGTATTTACATGTGACCTGGCCCTGAATGTATTTACATGTGACCTGGCCCTAAATGTATTTACATGTGACCTGGCCCTGAATGTATTTACATGTGACCTGGCCCTAAATGTATTTACATGTGACCTGGCCCTGAATGTATTTACATGTGACCTGGCCCTGAATGTATTTACATGTGACCTGGCCCTAAATGTATTTACATGTGACCTGGCCCTGAATGTATTTACATGTGACCTGGCCCTAAATGTATTTACATGTGACCTGGCCCTGAATGTATTTACATGTGACCTGGCCCTGAATGTATTTACATGTGACCTGGCCCTGAATGTATTTACATGTGACCTGGCCCTAAATGTATTTACATGTGACCTGGCCCTGAATGTATTTACATGTGACCTGGCCCTGAATGTATTTACATGTGACCTGGCCCTGAATGTATTTACATGTGACCTGGCCCTGAATGTATTTACATGTGACCTGGCCCTGAATGTATTTACATGTGACCTGGCCCTGAATGTATTTACATGTGACCTGGCCCTGAATGTATTTACATGTGACCTGGCCCTGAATGTATTTACATGTGACCTGGCCCTGAATGTATTTACATGTGACCTGGCCCTGAATGTATTTACATGTGACCTGGCCCTGAATGTATTTACATGTGACCTGGCCCTAAATGTATTTACATGTGACCTGGCCCTGAATGTATTTACATGTGACCTGGCCCTAAATGTATTTACATGTGACCTGGCCCTGAATGTATTTACATGTGACACTGGCCCTGAATGTGTTTACATGTGACCTGGCCCTGAATGTATTTACATGTGACCTGGCCCTAAATGTGTTTACATGTGACCTGGCCCTAAATGTATTTACATGTGACCTGGCCCTGAATGTGTTTACATGTGACCTGGCCCTGAATGTATTTACATGTGACCTGGCCCTGAATGTGTTTACATGTGACCTGGCCCTGAATGTATTTACATGTGACCTGGCCCTGAATGTGTTTACATGTGACCTGGCCCTGAATGTGTTTACATGTGACCTGGCCCTGAATGTATTTACATGTGACCTGGCCCTGAATGTATTTACATGTGACCTGGCCCTAAATGTATTTACATGTGACCTGGCCCTGAATGTATTTACATGTGACCTGGCCCTAAATGTATTTACATGTGACCTGGCCCTGAATGTATTTACATGTGACCTGGCCCTAAATGTATTTACATGTGACCTGGCCCTGAATGTATTTACATGTGACCTGGCCCTGAATGTATTTACATGTGACCTGGCCCTGAATGTATTTACATGTGACCTGGCCCTAAATGTATTTACATGTGACCTGGCCCTGAATGTATTTACATGTGACCTGGCCCTAAATGTATTTACATGTGACCTGGCCCTAAATGTATTTACATGTGACCTGGCCCTGAATGTATTTACATGTGACCTGGCCCTAAATGTATTTACATGTGACCTGGCCCTGAATGTATTTACATGTGACCTGGCCCTAAATGTATTTACATGTGACCTGGCCCTGAATGTGTTGTCTCTCTACTGATGATGCTCAGATGCTCTATCCACTGTGACCATACAGAAACTCTGAGTTTAACTAATAATGACACACAAATGTTATACTGTGCATTTATTTCATGGACCCCAAGACACTTGAGTTAGTCCTGCAGTAGCTAGGTAAAGTATATTCACCCATCTGTTACCCATGTATTACCCATATGTTACCCATATGTTACCCATGTATTGCCCATCTATTACCCACGTATTACCCACGTATTACCCATGTATTACCCATATGTTACCCATGTGTTACCCATGTATTGCCCACGTATTACCCATGTATTACCCATCTGTTACCCATATGTTACCCATGTATTGCCCATCTGTTACCCATGTATTACCCATATGTTACCCATGTATTACCCATGTATTGCCCATCTGTTACCCATGTATTACCCACGTATTACCCATGTATTACCCATATGTTACCCATGTGTTACCCATGTATTACCCATATGTTACCCATGTGTTACCCATGTATTACCTATGTACTTCCCATGTATTACCCATGTATTACCCACGTATTACCCATGTATTACCCATGTGTTACCCATGTGTTAGCCATGTATTACCCACATGTTACCCATGTGTTACCCATGTATTACCCATGTATTACCCATGTATGTATACTACTTGTTTATTTATTAATGTGAATAATATATTCATTTATTTGAATTAATAACCCAGATTTCCCGGTAGATAACCTGTTAGGCCAGGCTGTGTCATCTGTGTCCCACACTGCAACTGTGGTCTGTGTGTCTGCGTGTGTGCCCGTGTGTGTGCCCGTGTGTGTCTGCGTGTTTGCCCGTGTGTGTGTGTGTGGGGTGCGCAAGGTGTGGTGTGTGTGTGGGCAGGGTGCAGGTAGGAACCCTCACACCACCAGGTAGGAACCATTTGTTTGTACTCTTGGTTGTGTGTTACAGACAGACTGGTCCCAGGGGGTCCATATCCAGCTGAGTGAGCCAGCCGGAGCCCCCCGTGCGTGTTCGCTTGTGTGCCGGTCGGCCCAGCAGTGAGTAGAACAGATGTAGTGCTTTTTTCTTTCTCAGGTGGCGAGTGCGGCTCCTGTCATGCTAACACACACCACACTGTCTCTCACAGCTGAAGGTCTGGCTGTGTTCTGCTGGGTAACCGATAACACACACCACACTGTCTCTCACAGCTGAAGGTCTGGCTGTGTTCTGCTGGGTAACCGATAACACACACCACACTGTCCCCCACAGCTGAAGGTCTGGCTGTGTTCTGCTGAAGGTGGGTTGGCTGTGTTCTGTGAAGGTCTGGCTGTGTTCTGCGAAGGTCTGGCTGTGTTCTGCTGGGTAACCGATAACACACACCACACTGTCTCTCACAGCTGAAGGTCTGGCTGTGTTCTGCTGAAGGTCTGGCTGTGTTCTGCTGAAGGTCTGGCTGTGTTCTGCTGAAGGTCTGGCTGTGTTCTGCTGAAGGTCTGGCTGTGTTCTGCTGGGTAACAGCTACCACACACCACACTGTCCCTCACATTTACATTACATTTTAGTCATTTAGCAGACGCTCTTATCCAGAGCGACTTACAGTTAGTGAATGCATACGTTTTTTTTTTTCATACTGGCCCCCCCGTGGGAAACGATCCCTGCCGGCCAAACCCTCCCCTACCTTGGACGAGGCTGGACCAATTGTGCGCCGCCCATGGGTCTCCCGGGTTGCGGCCGGCTGCGACAGAGCCTGGACTCGAACCAGGATCTCTAGTGGCACAGCTAGCACTGCGATGCAGTGCCTTAGACCACTGCGCCGCACAGCTGAAGGTCTGGCTGTGTTCTGCTGGGTAACAGCTAACACACACCACACTGTCTCTCACAGCTGAAGGTCTGGCTGTGTTCTGCTGGGTAACCGATAACACACACCACACTGTCTCTCACAGCTGAAGGTCTGGCTGTGTTCTGCTGGGTAACCGATAACACACACCACACTGTCCCCCACAGCTGAAGGTCTGGCTGTGTTCTGCTGAAGGTCTGGCTGTGTTCTGCTGGGTAACAGCTAACACACACCACACTGTCCCTCACAGCTGAAGGTCTGGCTGTGTTCTGCTGGGTAACAGATAACACACACCACACTGTCTCTCACAGCTGAAGGTCTGGCTGTGTTCTGCTGAAGGTCTGGCTGTGTTCTGCTGAAGGTCTGGCTGTGTTCTGCTGGGTAACAGATAACACACACCACACTGTCCCTCACAGCTGAAGGTCTGGCTGTGTTCTGCTGGGTAACAGATAACACACACCACACTGTCTCTCACAGCTGAAGGTCTGGCTGTGTTCTGCTGAAGGTCTGGCTGTGTTTTGCTGGGTAACAGCAGACCCATGGATGAATAGCGTAAGGACATTGCTGCGCATCGAATAGGATTTCTTTAAATGAAGGTAAGCGTGTGTGTGTTTATACACAATCATGTCTGTGTGAAATAAGTATGAATATATCTGCCTGGGGTGTTACTGTATTTTATGTTGATGTGATTGTATTTTGTGTCTGTGCATGTGGGTATTTACTGGTCTAATTACATTGGTAACCAGTTTATAATTTGTATTTATATTTATTAAGGATCCCCATTAGTTCCTGTCAAGGCAGCAGCTACTCTTCCTGGGGTCCAGCAACATTAAGGCAGTTATATACAATTTAAAATATTACATGACGTTACATTTCATAACACTTTTCACAACACATAAAGTGTGTGCCCTCAGGCCACTACTCTACTACCACATGTCTACAATACAAAATTAATGTGTACGTGTGTATAGTGCGTGTGTTAGCATGTGTATGTGTATGCATGTGTCTGTGCCTGTGTGTGTGTCTCATCACAGTCCCCGCTGTTCCATAAAGTGTATTTGTATCTGTTTTTTAAATCAGATTCTACTGCTTGCATCGGATACCTGATGTGGAATAGAGTTCCATGTAGTCATGGCTCTATGTAGTACTGTGCACCTCCCATAGTCTGTTCTGGACTTGGGGATTGTGAAGAGACCTCTGGTGGCATGTCTTGTGGGGTATGCATGGGTGTCCGAGCTGTGTGCTAGTAGTTTAACAGACGCCTCGGTGCATTCAGCATGTCAACACATCTTACAAAAAACAAGTAGTGATTAAGTTAATCTCTCCTCTACTTTGAGCCATGAGAGATTGACATGCATATTATTAATATTAGCTCTCTGTGTACATTTAAGGGCCAGCCGTGCTGCCCTGTTCTGAGCCAATTTTGTTTTCCTAAGTCCCTCTTTATGGCATCTGACCACACGACTGGACAGTATTCCAGGTGCATCCAAACTAGGGCCTATAGGACCTTCCTTGTTGATAGTGTTGTTAAGAAGGCAGAGCAGCGCTTTATTATGGACAGACTTCTCTTCATCTTAGCTACTGTTGCATCAACATGTTTCGACCATGACAGTTTACAATCCAGGATTACTCCAAGCAGTTTAGTCACCTCAACTTGCTCAATTTCCACATTATTCATTACAAGATACAGTATAGTTGATGTTTAGGGTTTAGTGAATGATTTGTCCCCAAATATAATGCTTTTAGTGTTTGAAATATTTAGGACTAACTTATTTATTCTGAAACTGACTGCAGCTCTTTGTTAAGTGTTGCAGCGATTTCATTCACTGTAGCAGCTGACATGTATAGTGTTGAGTCATCCGCATACATGGACACACTGGCTTTACTCAAAGCCAGTGGCAGGTCATTAGTCAATATTTTAAAAAGTAAGGGGCCTAGACAACTGCCCTGGGGAATGCCTGATTCTACCTGGATGATGTTGGAGAGGCTTCCGTTAAATAACACCCTCTGTGTTCTGTGAGACAGGTAACTCTTTATCCACAATATAGCAGGGGGTGTAAAGCCATAACACACGTTGTTCCTGGAGCAGATGTCACGGAATCAGCCGAGGCTGCTCCTCCTCCTTGCTCGGGCAGGTTTCGGCGTTCGTCGTCCCCGGAGTACTAGCTGCCACCGATCTATGTTTCGGTGTTTGATTTGTTTTGTCCTGATTGTGTACACCTGTTCCCCATTATGTTGTATTGTTTCCCCTATTTAACCCTCTGTCGTGCATTGTGTGTTGTGTGTTATTGTATTCGTCTTCGGCAGTGTTAGTGTGCAGATTGTTTTCCTCCTTGTATGGAGATGGTTTTCTTTCCTGGTTTCTGTCAAGTAAAGTACGTTTCCAGTAAGCTCTGTGTCCTGCGTTTGACTTCGCCTACCGCATTTCACCGTCGCCATCTGACAGAATAACACACCTCACCATGGAGTCAGCAGGATCAGCGGTGCCAACGGGGTCACTGGAGGAGCGCGTAATCCACCAAGACGCCATGATCCAGAAACTGGGCACCGCCATGCAAGATGTGATGGACACCTTGAGCCGATGGGAGAGAGGAGGTTTGCCCACACCTCCTCCAACAATACCACCACCCTCAGCCATACCCATCGTTCCATCTCCGGAGTCCAGTGGGATTCGGCTCTCGCTCCCGAGGGCTTATGATGGCACCGCGGCCGGGTGTCAGGGTTTCCTGCTCCAAGTAGAACTCTACCTGGCAACCATTCACCCGGCGCCCTCGGGATACGAGAGCGTGTCCGCCCTCATCTCCTGTCTGTCCGGCAAGGCGCTGGAATGGGCCAACGCCGAATGGGGTGGGATAGACGCCGCTACGGTCAGCTATGCGGAGTTCACCCGCCGCTTCCGGGCAGTATTCGATCATCCCCCAGAGGGTAAAGCGGCGGGTGAGTGTCTATTCCACCTTAGACAGGGTAGGAGGAGCGCGCAGGAGTTCGCGCTGGACTTCCGGACGCTAGCAGCCAACACGGGATGGAATGAGAGGGCCCTCATCGACCACTACAGATGCAGCCTGAGGGAGGACGTGCGTCGGGAATTAGCCTGCAGGGACACCAACCTCAGCTTTGACCAACTGGTGGACATGTCGATTCGCCTGGATACCCTGTTGGCTACCCGCGGACGTCCGGATTCGGGGCCGTCCATTCCATCCCCCAGCACTTCCGAGCCAACCCCTATGGAGCTCGGGGTGCTGGTGCTAGGGAGACCAGGAGGGAGACCAGGAGGGAGGCTGTCCCCTGCACCAACTGTGGCCGCAGAGGACACACTGCTGGTCGGTGCTGGGGAGGGTCTCCTAGGAATCGAGGCAGTGGGCGACGCACTGATGAGTCATTCCAGGTGAGTAGGCACCCAACTCACCCAGAGCTCTCTGCTGATCATATGTGTATTAAAGTTGTGTTTCCCGAGGTTTCTCCTCACTCCCAGCATAAGGCGCTAGTAGATTCAGGCGCAGCTGGGAATTTCATTGATCGCCAGTTCACCTATAAGTTAGGGATTCCTATCGTACCTGTTGATGTGCCCTTCCCCATTCATGCCCTAGATAGCCGCCCGTTGGGGTCTGGGTTGATTAGGGAGGTCACGGCGCCTCTCCGGATGAAAACGCAGGAGGGTCATGAGGAGATAGTAAGTTTGTATTTGATTGATTCTCCTGTGTTTCCCGTGGTGTTGGGGCTTCCCTGGTTAACAGCTCATGACCCCAACATTTCATGGCAGCAGAGAGCTCTCCAGGGATGGTCTGATCAGTGTTCTGGGCGGTGTGTAGGCGTTTCCGTAGGGGCAACGATGGTGGAAAGCCCGAACCAAGTTCCCGCCTTTCATATTCCACCTGAGTATGCCGATTTGGCTCTCGCCTTCAGTAAGAAGAAGGCGACTCAATTACCACCTCATCGACAGGGGGATTGTGCGATAGACCTCCAGGTAGGCGCTGCGCTTCCACGTAGTCACGTGTATCCTCTGTCTCAGGAGGAGACGGCCGCTATGGAAACCTACGTCACCGAATCTTTGAGACAGGGTTACATACGGCCGTCTACTTCCCCTGCTTCCTCGAGTTTCTTTGTTGTGAAGAAGAAGGATGGGGGTTTACGCCCGTGTATTGATTACCGTGGTCTAAATCAGATCACCATCAAATACAGCTATCCTCTCCCTCTGATTGCTAGTATGACGGAGTCATTACACGGGGCGCGATTCTTCACAAAATTGGATCTTAGGAGCGTGTACAACCTGGTGCGCATTAGGGAGGGAGATGAGTGGAAGACAGCATTCAGTACCACCTCGGGTCACTATGAGTACCTCGTCATGCCACACGGGTTAATGAATGCTCCTTCAGTCTTCCAATCATTTGTGGACGAGATTTTCCTGGACTTGCATGGACAGGGTGTTGTGGTATATATTGATGACATTCTAATATATTCCGCTACACGAGCCGAGCATGTGTCCCTGGTGCGTCGAGTGCTTGGTAGACTGTTGGAGCATGACCTGTATGTGAAGGCGGAGAAATGTCTGTTTTTCCAGGAGTCCATCTCCTTTCTGGGACATCGGTTGTCCGCGTCAGGGTTAGAGATGGAGATTGACCGCGTTTCTGCCGTGCGTAATTGGCAGACTCCCACCATGGTAAAGGAGGTGCAGCGCTTCTTGGGTTTTGCCAATTACTACCGGAGGTTTATCCGGGGCTTTGGACAGGTAGCAGCTCCCATTACCTCTCTGCTAAAGCGGGGTCCGGTGCGCCTGCAGTGGTCAGCTGAGGCGGACAGGGCGTTTAAATGTCTGAAGGACCTGTTTACCTCGGCTCCGGTGCTGGCGCATCTGGATCCCTCTTTGGCATTCCAGGTGGAGGTGGACGCTTCCGAGGCTGGGATCGGCACTGTGCTGTCTCAGCGCTCGGGTACGCCACCTAAACTCCGCCCCTGTGCTTTCTATTCTAAGAAGCTCAGTCCGGCGTAGCGCAATTATGACGTGGGGGATAGGGAGCTGCTGGCTGTGGTTCAAGCCCTGAAGGTGTGGAGACATTGGCTTGAGGGGGCTAAACACCCTTTTCTCATTCTGACTGACCATCGTAACCTGGAGTACATCCGGGCAGCGAGGAGGCTGAATCCTCGCCAGGCAAGGTGGTCAATGTTTCTTTCCCGTTTTGTATTTAAGCTCACCTATATACCAGGGTCCCAGAACGCTAAGGCAGACGCCCTGTCCCGACTATATGACACAGAGGAGAGGTCCATTGAGCCCACTCCCATACTCCCGGAGTCTTGCTTAGTGGCACCGGTGGTGTGGGAGGTGGATGCGGAAATCGAGCGGGCGTTACGTTCCGACCCTACTCCTCCACAGTGTCCAGAGTGTCAGAGGTGCGTGCCGCTCGAAGTTCGCGACCGTTTGATATACTGGGCTCACACGTCACCCTCCTCTGGTCATCCGGGTATTGGTCGGACAGTGCACTGCCTTAGTGAGAAGTACTGGTGGCCAACCTTAGCTAAGGACGTGAGGGTTTATGTTTCCTCCTGCTCGGTGTGCGCACAGTGTAAGGCACCTAGACACCTGCCCAGGGGGAAGTTACAACCCCTACCCGTTCCACAACGGCCATGGTCTCACCTATCGGTAGATTTTGTCACGGACCTTCCCCCCTCCCAGGGGAACACTACGATCTTGGTCGTTGTGGATCGGTTTTATAAAGCCTGCCGTCTCATTCCCCTGCCAGGTCTCCCTACTGCCCTACAAACTGCTGAGGCCCTGTTTACACACGTCTTCTGGCACTATGGGGTGCCTGAGGATATAGTGTCTGATCGGGGTCCCCAGTTCACCTCTAGAGTCTGGAGGGCATTAATGGAACGTCTGGGGGTCTCGATTAGCCTTACCTCAGGTTTTCACCCCGAGAGTAATGGGCAGGTGGAGAGAGTTAACCAGGATGTGGGTAGGTTTCTGAGGTCATATTGCCAGGACCGGCAAGAGGAGTGGTCGGGATATATTCCCTGGGCAGAGATAGCCCAAAACTCCCTCCGCCATTCGTCCACTAACCTTACGCCTTTCCAGTGTGTGTTAGGGTATCAGCCGGTTCTGGCACCTTGGCATCAGAGCTAGACCGAAGCCCCTGCGGTGGACGAGTGGTTTCGGCGCTCTGAAGAAACTTGGAACGCTGCGCACGTCCATCTGCAGCGGGCCATCAGGCGTCAAAAGGCGAGCGCCGATCGCCACCGCAGCGAGGCTCCGGTGTATGCACCGGGAGACCGGGTCTGGCTCTAGACCCGAAACCTGCCCTTTCGCCTGCCCTGCCGGAAGCTGGGTCGGCGGTTTGTGGGGCCCTTTAAAGTCCTGAGGAGATTGAACGAGGTATGTTATAGGTTACAACTGCCCAGGTATTATCGCATTAACCCCTCGTTCCATGTGTCTCTCCTCAGGCCGGTGGTGGCTGATCCACTCCAGGAGAATGAGGTGCGAGAGGCTCCTCCGCCCCCGTTGGACATCGAGGGGGCTCCGGCGTACTCAGTCCGTTCCATCTTGGATTCGAGGCGTCGAACGGGGGGCCTGCAGTATCTCGTGGAGTGGGAGGGGTACGGTCCGGAGGAACGGTGCTGGGTCCCCAGGAGGGACATTCTAGATCCCTCCATGTTGAGGGACATCCACCGGAGTCATCCGACTCGCCCTGCTCCGTGTCCTCCTGGCCGTCCCCGAGGCCGGGGTCGGCGCACGGCTGGAGCCGCGCGTCAAGGGGGGGGTACTGTCACGGAATCAGCCGAGGCTGCTCCTCCTCCTTGCTCGGGCAGGTTTCGGCGTTCGTCGTCCCCGGAGTACTAGCTGCCACCGATCTATGTTTCGGTGTTTGATTTGTTTTGTCCTGATTGTGTACACCTGTTCCCCATTATGTTGTATTGTTTCCCCTATTTAACCCTCTGTCGTGCATTGTGTGTTGTGTGTTATTGTATTCGTCTTCGGCAGTGTTAGTGTGCAGATTGTTTTCCTCCTTGTATGGAGATGGTTTTCTTTCCTGGTTACTGTCAAGTAAAGTACGTTTCCAGTAAGCTCTGTGTCCTGCGTTTGACTTCGCCTACCGCATTTCACCGTCGCCATCTGACAGCAGACTATGATCGATAATGTCAAAAGCTGCACTGAAGTCTAACAAAATAGCTCCCACAATCTTTTAATCATCAATTTCTCTCAGCCAATCATCAGCTATTTGTGTAAGTGCCATACATGTTGAATGCACTTCCCTATAAGCGTGCTGAAAGTCTGTTTTCAGTTTGTTTACTGTAAAATAGCATTGTATCTGGGCAAACAATTTTCCCCAAAAGTTTACCAAGGGTTGGTAACAGGCTGATTGGTCGGTTGTTTGAGCCAGTAAAGGGAGCTTTGCTATTCTTGGGTAGCGGAATGACTTTTGCTTCCCTCCAGGCCTGAGGGCACGCACTTTCTTGTGGGCTTAGATTGAAGATATGTCAATTAGGAGTGACAATCTCGCCCGCTGTTATCCTCAGTAATTATCCATCCAAGTTGTCAGACCCAGGTGGCTTGTCGTTGTTGATAGACAGTAATAATTATTATTTCACCTTTTCCATACTCACTTTACGGAATTCAAAATTACAATGCTTGTCTTTCATAATTTGGTCAGATATACTTGGATGTGTAGGGTCGGTGTTTGTTGCTGGCATGTCATGCCTAAGTTTGCTAATCTTGCCAATGAAAAAATGATTAAAGTAGTTGGCAATATCAGTGGGTTTTGGGATGAATGAGCCATCTGATTCAATGAATGACGGAGCTGAGTTTGCCTTTTTGCCCAACATTTCATTTAATGTGCTCCAAAGCTTTTTATTATCATTCTTTATATAATTTATCTTTGTTTCGTAGTATAGTTTCTTCTTCTTTTTATTCAGTTTAGTCACATGATTTCTCAATTTGTGCAGCCAGACTTCTTTGCCATTCCGTTTACCTCATCCCTCTCAACCACAAAATGTTCATATGTTAATATGAGCTATTTTTAGCACTTTTCTGGGATGCTTGATTGTTTTTATTGCTTTACTGGGAAGCTTATCAGAAGTAGACATGACAATGTTATTTATGTTTGAGATGATATTGCAGGGTGAGCTGCACACAGTGGATTTCCTACTAGGGCACATCGCCTCTGTGCGAACACTATACCTCTGGTTCATAGGCACATTACTGCATACAATAGCTGTAGGATCGACAGAGTTAGAAGGACATACATTAGGTTGGCTAACAGCCCTACCCTGGCTAACAGCCCTACCCTGGCTAACAGCCCTACCCTGGCTAACAGCCCTACCCTGGCTAACAGCCCTAACTTGGCTAACAGCCAGAACAGCCCTACCCTGGCTAACAGCCCTACCCTGGCTAACAGCCCTACCCTGGCTAACAGCCCTAACTTGGCTAACAGCCAGAAAATCCCTACCCTGGCTAACAGCCCTACCCTGGTTAACAGTCCTACCCTGGCTAACATCCCTACCCTGGCTAACAGCCCTACCCTGGCTAACTGCCAGAACAGCCCTACCCTGGCTCACAGCCCTAACCTGGCTAGCAGCCCTACCCTGGCTAACAGCCCTACCCAGGCTAACAGCCCTACCCTGGTTAAAAGCCCTACTCTGGCTAACAGCCCTACCCTATTTAACAGCCCTACCCTGGCTAACAGCCCTACCCTGGCTAACAGCCCTACTCTGGCTAACAACCCTACCCTGGCTAACAGCCCTACCCTGGCTAACAGCCCTATCCTGGCTAACAGCCCTACCCTGGCTAACAGCCCTACCCTGGCTAACAGCCCTACCCTGGATAACAGCCAGAACAGCCCTACTCTGGCTAACAATCCTACCCTGGCTAACATCCCTACCCTGGCTAACAGCCCTACTCTGGCTAACAACCCTACCCTGGCTAACAGCCCTACCCTGGCTAACAGCCCTACCCTGGCTAACAGTCCTACCCTGGCTAACAGTCCTACCCTGGTTAACAGCCCTACCCTGGCTAACAGTCCTACCCTAGCTAACAGCCCTATCCTGGCTAACAGCCAGAACAGCCCTACTCTGGCTAACAGCCCTACTCTGGCTAACAACCCTACCCTGGCTAACAGTCCTACCCTGGTTAACAGCCCTACTCTGGCTAACAGCCCTACTCTGGCTAACAACCCTACCCTGGCTAACAGTCCTACCCTGGCTAACAGTCCTACCCTGGCTAACAGCCCTACCCTGGCTAACAGCCCTACCCTGGCTAACAGTCCTACCCTGGCTAACAGCCCTACCCTGGTTAACAGCCCTACCCTGGTTAACAGCCCTACCCTGGTTAACAGCCCTACCCTGGTTAACAGCCCTACCCTGGCTAACAGCCCTACCCTGGTTAACAGCCCTACCCTGGCTAACAGCCCTACCCTGGCTAACAGTCCTACCCTGGCTAACAGCCCTACCCTGGTTAACAGCCCTACCCTGGTTAACAGCCCTACTCTGGCTAACAACCCTACCCTGGCTAACAGTCCTACCCTGGTTAACAGCCCTACTCTGGCTAACAACCCCACCCTGGCTAACAGTCCTACCCTGGCTAACAGCCCTACCCTGGCTAACAGCCCTACCCTGGCTAACAGTCCTACCCTGGCTAACAGCCCTACCCTGGCTAACAGCCCTACCCTGGCTAACAGTCCTACCCTGGCTAACAGCCCTACCCTGGCTAACAGTCCTACCCTGGCTAACAGTCCTACCCTGGCTAACAGTCCTACCCTGGCTAACAGTCCTACCTGGCTAACAGCCCTACCCCTGGCTAACAGCCCTACCCTGGTTAACAGTCCTACCCTGGCTAACAGCCCTACCCTGGCTAACAGCCCTACCCCGGCTAACAGTCCTACCCTGGCTAACAGTCCTACCCTGGCTAACAGTCCTACCCTGGCCTTCCTTCCCTTCCTTATAGCTAGTGAAACAGCTGGACCCGGGGTTGAGGCGTCCTCTCTCTCTCTCTCTCTCTCTGTGCTGTGCAGGCCTGGGGCTGGGGCCAGGCGGGAGCTGGGGCAAAGAGTGGCAGGTGCATGGGCAGGGGCGAGGCCCGGAGCTGGACCGCAGGGGTGACCACGGAGACGCAGATTAATCATCCAGTAAAATGCTTTTGACATGTGAAAGAAAAAAGCCACGGATTCTTGCACTCTTCATCGCACTGCTAATTTTTGCCTTTGGATGGACAAAATAGTGCTGCACGTCTCAAGACTCGAAGACTGTGTGTGAGGGTGTGTGCGAGTGAGTGTGTGTGTACTTGTGCCTGTGTGTGTACTTGTGTGTGTACTTGTGCGTGTGTCTGTACTTGTGAGTGTGAGGGCATATTACTTAGTTCCTCACCATCATTATATGTGTTTTGTCTCATTAGTACAGTATATCGCTGTGTAGATTCTCTTTCATTCCATCTGTCCCTCTACCTCTGCTGCCTGTCACCCAGACCCTGAGTTGCTGAGCCCGGTGGCCCCAGCCTGGTGACAGATGCTGGGGATCCACAGCTGCTGTCACTCCCTCCTGACACAAACACAGGCTAGCTCAACCAGGGTGACACAGACACAGGCTAGCTCAACCAGGGTGACACAGACACAGGCTAGCCCAACCAGGGTGACACAGACACAGGCTAGCTCAACCAGGGTGACACAGACACAGGCTAGCTCAACCAGGGTGACACAGACACAGGCTAGCTCAACCAGGGTGACACAGACACAGGCTAGCTCAACCAGGGTGACACAGACACAGGCTAGCCCAACCAGGGTGACACAGACACAGGCTAGCCCAATCAGGGTGACACAGACACAGGCTAGCTCAACCAGGGTGACACAGACACAGGCTAGCCCAACCAGGGTGACACAGACACAGGCTAGCTCAACCAGGGTGACACAGACACAGGCTAGCTCAACCAGGGTGACACAGACACAGGCTAGCCCAATCAGGGTGTCACAGGCTAGCCCAATCAGGGTGACACAGACACAGGCTAGCTCAACCAGGGTGACACACAGGCTAGCTCAACCAGGGTGACACACAGGCTAGCCTAACCAGGCTGAAAACAGACTATGTGGAACCCCTATTGTCTGAACCCTGGCCCTGGTCATGACATGACCTCCCCACTACCCCGAACACACACATCCCAGGTAACTATCGTAATACATCTCTCTCTCACACAAAGGATACAGTCACAACAGATATTTTGACAGTCTGACCACTGAAAAAAAACTATGATAATGAAATAACATCAGAACAATGTAACGATGAAGACAGGAAAACTAAGAAATAATACAAACATAATTTACTCAAATAGATTTTATATTCTTTGAATTTAAATGTAAATCATGTTTTGTAAGGTAATAATAGTAAGCATTCAATATGATGTTTTGTAAGGTAATGATAGTAAGCAGCAGTCCTTGGAGTAGTGAGATGAGAAAGGTGTAAATAAGAATGGGATTTGATAAAATAATCAATTTTACACCTGGAGGTGTCTCTGTGGAGTTATATTTCATCTAAACACGCGCACACACACACGCACACTCACACGCACGTACAAATGCACGCACACACGCACAAACACACACGCACAAACACACACGCACACGAACGCACGCACACACACGCCATGTGTTGTCCCTCCCTTCATCCAACCAACCTGCCTCTGGACACATAAGAGTCCTATGTCCCGGTAGAGAGTAAACAGCCACCCATCGGGGCAGAGAGTGAACAGCCACCCATCGGGGCAGAGAGTGAACAGCCACCCATCGGGGCAGAGAGTGAACAGCCACCCATCGGGGCAGAGAGTGAACAGCCACCCATCGGGGCAGAGAGTGAACAGCCACCCATCGGGGCAGAGAGTGAACAGCCACTCTTCGGGGCAGAGAGTGAACAGCCACCCATCGGGGCATGCTAGAGAGTAAACAGCGATCCATCGGGGCATGGTAGAGTGAACAGCCACCCATCGGGGCAGAGTAAACAGCCATCCATCGGGGCATGGTAGAGAGTGAACAGCCACCCATCGGGGCAGAGAGTGTACAGCCACCCATCGGGGCAGAGAGTGAACAGCCACCCATCGGGGCAGAGAGTGAACAGCCACCCATCGGGGCAGAGAGTGAACAGCCAACCATCGGGGCATGGTAGAGAGTAAACAGCGATCCATCGGGGCATGGTAGAGAGTAAACAGCCACCCATCGGGGCAGAGAGTAAACAGCCACCCATCGGGGCAGAGAGTGAACAGCCACCCATCGGGGCAGAGAGTGAACAGCCACCCATCGGGGCAGAGAGTGAACAGCCACCCATCGGGGCAGAGAGTGAACAGCCACCCATCGGGGCAGAGAGTGAACAGCCACCCATCGGGGCAGAGAGTGAACAGCCACTCTTCGGGGCAGAGAGTGAACAGCCACCCATCGGGGCATGGTAGAGAGTAAACAGCGATCCATCGGGGCATGGTAGAGAGTGAACAGCCACCCATCGGGGCAGAGAGTAAACAGCCATCCATCGGGGCATGGTAGAGAGTGAACAGCCACCCATCGGGGCAGAGAGTGTACAGCCACCCATCGGGGCAGAGAGTGAACAGCCACCCATCGGGGCAGAGAGTGAACAGCCACCCATCGGGGCAGAGAGTGAACAGCCACCCATCGGGGCATGGTAGAGAGTAAACAGCGATCCATCGGGGCATGGTAGAGAGTAAACAGCCACCCATCGGGGCAGAGAGTAAACAGCCATCCATCGGGGCATGGTAGAGAGTGAACAGCCATCCATCGGGGCATGGTAGAGAATGAACAGCCATCCATCGGGGCTTGGTAGAGAGTGAACAGCCACCCATCGGGGCATGGTAGAGAGTAAACAGCCACCCATCGGGGCAGAGAGTGAACAGCCACCCATCGGGGCTTGGTAGAGAGTGAACAGCCACCCATCGGGGCATGGTAGAGAGTAAACAGCCATCCATCGGGGCAGAGAGTGAACAGCCACCCATCGGGGCATGGTAGAGAGTGAACAGCCACCCATCGGGGCATGGTAGAGAGTAAACAGCCATCCATCGGGGCACGTTGTAGAACTCCCCTGACCTCTGTAGACAGTGATTAGCTGAATTACAGCATGTTGCTAGGGGAGCTAGCTCAATGAATGGACAGGATGTAGAGTATGAAAACGACTAGACCTTTTTGGTTAGGGCTTGTATGTATTGTCCTCATTCCTAGTGATGATGTCTCAAATGTACTTTTATGGGGGCACTGTGAATATTTATGTTTTAAGTTAATTGTTGCTGTTCCGTGAGAGTTCCTCTCTGGGGTCAGGGTCAGACAAAATGGGTTATGTACAGTAGACTATGGAACCACCAACCACCCTCAGTAATCCCTGTTCATTTAATAGCATTAGCCACGTTAATGTATTAGCCACGTTAATGTATTAGCCACGTTAATGTATTAGCCACGTTAATGCAATAGCCACATTAATGTATTAGCCACGTTAATGTATTAGCCACATTAATGTATTAGCCACGTTAATGTATTAGCCATGTTAATGTATTAGCCACGTTAATGTATTAGCCACGTTAATGCATTAGCCACATTAATGTATTAGCCACGTTAATGCAATAGCCATATTAATGTATTAGCCACGTTAATGCATTAGCCACGTTAATGTATTAGCCACGTTAATGCAATAGCCATATTAATGTATTAGCCACGTTAATGCATTAGCCACATTAATGTATTAGCCACATTAATGTATTAGCCACATTAATGTATTAGCCACGTTAATGTATTAGCCACATGAACGCATTAGCGACACTAATGCATTAGCCACGTTTATGCAATAGCCACGTTCCCTTTCTCTGTCCCATTAATGAAGAGTGCAGTCAGGCTCACCAAATGCCAGTTATTTCATTACTCAGATAAATCAGTAAGATTACTGAGGCATCAGTCTAATGTTCAAGCCCCTTTTAGGCCACAAAGCCACCATTATTGTCATCTGTCTGTATGATGATATCAGGGACAGTGCTGCTGTCCATTGCTCAGGGCTCAACCTAACTACAGATTATTTTCTTTTTATATTGACTAATCTGTGACTATTTTTATTATTATTAATTTAACACGTTCACGGTGGTCCTGTTGCGTTGAGATGTGTTCCCTCATTAAGATGTGTTGTCCAACTTGAAAGCTTTGGCTTTAATTGACTTAGTTTATCATACCTACAGGTGAGGCTTCCACATAGAGACCAGAATAAGGACATTAACCATCATGAAACCCCATCCAGCTCCAACAGCTCTGACAGCTCCAACAGTTAACAACAGCTAACAACAGCTCCAACAGTTAACAACAGCTAACAACAGCTCTGACAGCTCCAACAGTTAACAACAGCTAACAACAGCTCTGACAGCTCCAACAGTTAACAACAGCCAACCACAGCTCCAACAGCTAACAACAGCCAACCACAGCTCCAACAGTTAACAACAGCTAACAACAGCTAGCAACAGCTAACAACAGCTAGCAACAGCTAACAACAGCTCAAAACATCTAACAACAGCTAGCAACAGCTAACAACAGCTAGCAACAGCTAGCAACAGCTAACAACAGCTCAAAACAGCTAACAACAGCTAGCAACAGCTAGCAACAGCTAACAACAGCTAGCAACAGCTAGCAACAGCTAACAACAGCTGCAAATGGTTCCGGAACAGGTCATTCATTTACCTATTTACTGACCTATGTTTTTATTTAGCTTTCATCTAGTGTGCGTCCCAAATGCCACCCTATTCTCTATGTAGTACACTACTTTTGACAAGAGCCCATATGAGCTCCGTTCAAAAGTAGTGCACAACATAGAGAATAGGGTGGCATTTGTTTGGCTTTCAATCTAATTATCTTTTTGATACATATTGTTCCTTAGAATGCAATTATTGTGCAATAATACATGCGATTAGAAGGTAATTGTATAATACAGGAATAGAGTTAATGTCTGAAGTAATTAAAGGGACAACTCTCCTGCAGCTGTGTGCATACGCAAACACACACACACACACGCACGACACACACACACACACACACACACACACACACACACACACACACACACACACAAACAGGTGTAAGACAAGCACACACACACACACTGAACAGGATCACACAGAAAGGCAGTAGTATGGATATGAGAGCAGGTAATATTTTAGCCTAAATTCATCCTTGTAACTGTGTTTGTCCTTATGTGAATGACACATACAACCTTACCCTAACCCCAACCCTAGTTGTACAGCAAAGAATTCAACCCATAGTGAACCAGATCAGTATATTAGTCAATTTCTCCTGAATCCTGAAGTGTGTCCTGTTCTATTCTGTGGAAACGATTAGCTGTCTGACTGACAGGACTATTGAAAAACGATTAGCTGTCTGACTGACAGGACTTCTGACAGTTTAATTATGAGTTGTTATTATCTACCTATTTTCTAGGCAACACAGGGTTAAATCTCCCTCTCCTCTCCTCTCCTCTCCTCTCCTCTCCTCTCCTCTCCTCTCCTCTCCTCTCCTCTCCTCTCCTCTCCTCTCCTCTTCTCTCCTCTCCTCTCCTCTCCTTCCCTCTCCTCTCCTCTCCTCCTCTTTCCCTCTCATCTCCTTTCCTCTCCTTCCCTCTCGCCTCCTCTCCTCTCCTCTCCTCTCCTCTCCCTTTCCCTCTCCTCTCCTCTTCTCTCCTCTCCTCTCCTTCCCTCTCGTCTCTCTCTGTCTCTCTCTCTGCCTCCTCTCCTCTCCTTCCCTATCCTTCCCTCTCCTCTCCCTCTCCTCTCCCCCCCCCCCTCCCCCCTCCTCTCTCCTCCTCTCCTCTCCTCTCCTTTCCCTCTCCTCTCCCTTTCCCTCTCCTCTCCTCTCCTCTCCTCTCCTCTCCTCTCCTCTCCTCTCCCTCTCCTCTCCTCTCCTCTCCTCTCCTCTCCTCTCCTCTCCTCTCCTCTCCTCTCCCCTCCCCCTCCTCGCCTCCTATCCTCTCCTTCCCTATCCTTCCCTCTCCTCTCCTCTCCTATGCCTCTCCCATTCCTTCCTCTCCTCTTCTCTCCTCTCCTCTCCTCTCCTCTCCTCTCCTCTCCTCTTCTCTCTTTCCCTCTCGTCTCC